>NC_072772.1:11087279-11387279 GCF_022539595.1 Amphiprion ocellaris
GTAAGGCGTTTTTTTGGGCCAAAATTCATGATGATTTTTTTTTTCAAAGAAAACCTTTCTGGAATGTTTTTCACGCCCTCCTTTACATTATTTCATCATATGGCACGTTTTTACAACATGTTTGAAAAATCGCATTTTTTTCGACATAGTATAGTAAGGCGTTTTTTTTTTGCGCCAAAATTCATCACGATATTTTTTTTTTCAAAGAAAACCTTTCTGGAGTGTTTTTCATGCCCTCCTTTACATTATTTCATCATATGGCACGTTTTTAAAATTTTTTCAAAAATCGCATTTTTTTTTCGACAGTATAGTAAGGCGTTTTTTTTTGCGCCAAAATTCAGGATGATTTCTTTTCAAAGAAAACCGTTCTGCAGTGTTTTTCACGCCCTCCTTTACATTATTTCATCATATGGCACGTTTTTACAACATGTTTGTAAAATCGCATTTTTTTTCGACATAGTATAGTAAGGCGTTTTTTTTGCGCCAAAATTCATGATGATTTTTATTTCAAAGAAAACCTTTCTGGAGTGTTTTTCACGCCCTCCTTTACATTATTTCATCATATGGCACGCTTTTAAAATTTTTTCAAAAATCGCATTTTTTTTCGACATAGTATAGTAAGGCGTTTTTTTTTTGCGCCAAAATTCAGGATGATTTTTTTTTCAAAGAAAACCGTTCTGCAGTGTTTTTCACGCCCTCCTTTACATTATTTCATCATATGGCACGTTTTTACAACATGTTTGAAAAATAGCATTTTTTTTCGACCTAGTATAGTAAGGCGTTTTTTTTCACGCCAAAATTCATGATGATTTTTTTTTCAAAGAAAACCTTTCTGGAGTGTTTTTCACGCCCTCCTTTACATTATTTCATCATATGGCACATTTTTACAACATGTTTGAAAAATAGCATTTTTTTTTAGACATAGTATAGTAAGGCGTTTTTTTTCGAGCCAAAATTCATGATGATTTTTTTTTTCAAAGAAAACCTTTCTGGAGTGTTTTTCACGCCCTCCTTTACATTTTTTCATCATATGGCACGTTTTTACAACATGTTTGAAAAATCGCATTTTTTTTCGACATAGTATAGTAAGGCATTTTTTTTTGCGCCAAAATTCATGATGATTTTTTTTTCAAAGAAAACCTTTCTGGAGTGTTTTTCATGGCCTCCTTTACATTATTTCATCATATGGCACGTTTTTGGTCCACCAATGTCACAGTATAGCATTTTGCTCTTAAAAACATCATAGTATAGCATGTCGCTCTTAAAATGTCATAGTATAGCATGTCGCTCAAAAAACATCATAGTATAGCATGTCGTTCAAAAAACGTCATAGTATAACATGTCGCTCACAAAACGTATAGCATTTCGCTCAAAAGCGTCATAGTATAGCGCGTTGCTCAAAAAATGTCATAGTGTAACATGTCGCTCACAAAACGTCATAGTATAGCGTGTTGCTCAAAAAACATCATAGTATAGCGTGTCGCTCAAAAAACATCATAGTATAGCATGTCGCTCAAAAAAGTCATAGTATAGCATGTCGCTCTAAAAACGTCATAGTATAGCATGTCGTCCAAAAAACATCATAGTATAGCATGTCGTTCAAAAAACGTCATAGTATAGCATGTCGCTCTAAAAACATCATAGTATAGCATGTCGCTCTAAAAACATCATAGTATAGCCTTTAGTCCACAAAACGTTGTTATGTCCTGGCTGTCTGAAGTAGGTGAGGAGCAACACAAAAACAGTCCAAACGCTGGTTTCCAGAGGGTTAGACGAGTATTTCTTTGAAAGCGTAAGGTTACAACAACACAACATGTCAGGGGGTTAAAAACAAATGGGTGTTCGTAAAATAAAAATACATAAACAAAACTAAAACTGAACTTCACGTTGACATTGATGGGCATTCCAACCAGGAACAAAGTAAAAGATAATCAATACAGAAAAAAACTCTTCCTGTTCACCTCTTCAAGCCCAAAAACACACCACAGTAGCATCCTAAACTAAAACTACCAATGGGTTCCCTGTTTTCCTTTCTGAACAATTCAAAGGTCCCTCTCTGTCTCCCCACACATCCACCAACCACTGGAACACATCTCCAAAGTTCTGCCGGGCCAGCTCAGCTTCCCCTCAGAAGAAGTGCTGCCACCTGCCAGATGAAGGAGCCTTTTGAGAGGCAGCTGGCATCGTGATTGGACTGTACTTTGGTCTGTTCCAATCCAGCTTCAGCTCCAGACGGCAGGCAGGACGAGTCAACGGAGGCCGGGTGGACGAAGGCATGCAGCTGAGTACAATCCAGAAAACAGAGGAGGAGTGCAAACAGAGTAGCATGGCATGTCTCTTAGAAAACATCATAGTATAGCCTTTGGTATGAAAAAATGCCATCATGTACATCGTATATTGTACAAATAACAAGTCAAAGGAAAGAATTGTAGTAATTGTGGGCTGACTGATTTACTGATCATCAGTATTTTATTTTTTTTACTGATTTACTGTAATAAATAAATTTAAAAATGGCGCTACTTTGGCTCTGAACCTTTATCTACCTGTGGTCGCTCTGTCTTCTGGAGTGATTTGGTTGGTTATACGTCACGGATAAAACTCCTTTAACTTAACATCTGTAAACAAAACAAAAATGTATCAACAAAGTTTTCTGTTAGAGGTTGTGTTCTTTGAAGTTTAACTCCAAGATTTTAAATACTTTCATTTACTGCAAATGAATATCTACTCCAAATGTCCCACTAATAATCATTATCAGCCTTAAAAACCCACAAAACACCCCTTTATACTCGACCACACTTAGTACAGTCCGGTTCCCCCTTCTATAAATCTGCTTGGAATCGTCCACTTCCTGTTTGTCAAAGTGGCCTTCTGCCTGGACAGGTTTTGTTGGAGCTCATGCAACAAACATTTTGGGTAACTGTACTTTAATATGGATGGATGACACTGAATTAGAGTCTGTTTTCATGAGACTGAGTTAAGATGTGTAGCTCTGTCATTAAATACGAAATTATTTCTCAGAATTCACAGAGAAAAGTCTGAAATGTTTGCTAGGTTAGCGTCCCACATGTTCTTTGGCTCAGCTAAAGCTAACTCTCTCCAACTTCTGGATCTCTTGAGTTGCTTGTTGTTAAAATTGCTGTAGGTGCTGAAGCTCAAAGTCTGAGATGTTTGTTCAAAATAAGCTCATTCTCAAGTCTGATCTGAACTGTCCTCATTTGTTTGAACTTTCCCTAAACTTAGGAGTTAATGACAGAGCAGCACATCCAGACTCAGTCTCATTTTTGTAGAGATTAAACTTCAGTGTCATTCACTGATGTTAAAGTGCAGTTCTTCAAATGTTTGTTGCACATGCTCCCGACCAAACCAATCCAGGTGGGAGACGATGTGAAGAGAAAGCTCCAGAGGATGAATATCACACATTTACGTTGGAAATAAATGTCCTTTAATTTGACATTGTCATGCAGGAGTTGGATTTCCCTTTAATGATGTTCAAATCTTTGTTGAGTGTTTTGTTGTTGGTTTCTACATGTTTTTTGACACTCGGCCCCAAAGATTAAAACCTTTTACGGCTCACAAGCTGCAACAGTCCACACGTTATCAACTATCTTTCTGACTAAACTAAGATAAAAAGTGAAAAACTGTCTGATTCCTGCATCATGAATGTAAATCTTTTTGGTTTTTATGACAGTAAACTGAATATATTTGTGTTTGACATTTTATAAACCAAAACAATAAATGAATTACTGGAGAAAACAATCAACAGATTAATGGACAAAGAAAATGTGTTTTCCAACATTACAAGATACATACAATTTTAGTTCAATTTTATTTGTATAACGCCAATTACAGGTCAAATTGTCTCAAGACGCTTTATTTTTATATTTTTTTTGTCATATTTAAAATATGACAAAGTAAGAAATTTAAACCTCTTGACTAATCCAATTTATTATTTGGTTTTTAAGAGACTAATCGACAACTAAAATAACTTTCTCTACTAAAACTAATAAACATGAGGTCAAATAGAAGGAACTGTTTTAAATACTACAGTCCCACGACGACAAGAATAAAGTTTGTCAACAAAAACTAAATCTGCTGGTGGATTCCATTATAGTCCTAATAAATGATAATAAAGTGTGATACTAAAGGTTTGTTGTGCTAAAAATCTCAAAGATATCAAGTTGAACATCTGGATGGAGGTTGATAAAAGTTGACCTCCCTTCATTTCTCTGGAGCCGACTCCATGGATTTTATGGATGGTGGTTAAAGACCAACTCTTCTCGTGGTCTTCCTTCTAGTCGCTGTAGAAAGTCAGTCCATCCTGGCCGACTTCAACACCTCTTCATGACAACTTGTTCTGCCTCCAACCTCGCGGAAACTCAAGAAACTCGGGAAAACCTGTCGAGACTCGAAGAACTCGTGGAGACTCGAAAAACTCGTCGGGCGGGGGAAGGTGTGGTGGGTGGTGGGGGAAGGTGGGGGAGTAGAGGGGGGAGGCCGCCACCCACCTCCCCGCCTACTCTCCGCCCTGACTCCACCCAGACTCCGCCTTAGCTCCACCCATGTGGTCACTTGGAAACTACGATGCCAAAGGGACGACGAAATTATTTCTTTTCATCTGATCTGTAGCTCAGTGAGTTAAGGATTCGCCTATGGAGCTGCAGGTCGCTGGTTCAAGACCAGACACTTCTTAAATTTTATCAAAATCCTGACAAAGACAAAGAAAGAAAATTGCCAGTGGTGGGTCTTGAACCTGCGACCCTCCGCTTCGGAGTCTGTCTTCTTATCTCCTGAGCTACTCGCTCAGATACTAATTCTTCTTTTTTTTGCGCATTTATCATCTATTTTTCCTCGTTTTCGAGTTTTTTTTTTTTCCCCGAGTCTCGTCGCGACCGTTTTTCTCAGGAGGCTGGACTTCAGTCTTTGTGCTGGAGGGTTGAACCCTCAGTTCCAAGACTTTCAAAGCCTCGAGACCTCCCGAGTCCTCAGTACCTGAGCTTTCAGACAGTCTGAGGGCTGAATTTCCTAAGTCCCACAGTAGTTCTCTGTTAGATTTAACTTTCAGACAGCCCAAGGACTGATATCTTCTAAGTTCCTGAGTAGATCTCTGTTAGTTTGAACCTTTCCACAGTCTGAGGACTGATATCTTCTAAGTTCCTGAGTAGTTCTTTGTTAGTTTGAACCTTTCGACAGTCTGAGGACTGAAATTTTAAAAGTTTCTCAGTACTTCTCTGTTAGTTTGAACTTTCTGGTTAACAGAAGCCTTAAAACTTGTGACCATGAGTCTTGATTTCACATTTAGACCATCCATCTGAGTTCTTCTCAGACCTTCACCTGTGGGTTTTTTAGAAATCCTGAACAAACTTTGATTCTTTTCACTGAAAAGTAAAGTTTGTGGAGATCAGAAGGTAACATTAGTTTGATCAAATCCTTCAACTACTAGTAGACTTTCTCTGGAAAGCAGTTTTCTGAAATGAGTTCTTCGTAAATCTATCCACAATCAAACCAAGAACATAGAAAGAGGAAATGTTTGAAGAACAACTTGTTTTCATTTCAGACTAGAAAACACTTTCAGACTTTTATCTGTTTTTGCTCTTTTTGATCATTTTATTGTTTCTTCTGTTTAATTTGATATTGTAAAGTCCAACTGGTGTCTTTTCAAATGTTTTGTCTTTAGTTTGATTCTTCTTAAATGTTTAGTTTTGCTCTTTTCTCACCTTTTATTTTTTTCTAATGTCTGATTTGATTTCCAAATGTTTTGTCTTTTTAATGTTTGTTTTTTCAAATGTTCTATCGGCTTGTTTGAAAAATTTCCTTTTCTTTCCCAGTGTTTAATTTTTCAATTAAATCTTTAAGGTTTTTCTTTTTAAATGTTTTACCACCTTTTAATGTTTAATTTTCTTTTTAAATGCTTCATTGTATTTTCTGTTTAATTCCTATTTAAAGTTTTATTGTCTTTAAGATTAAATTTTCTAATTAAACATTAATTTTTGAACTAACTGTTTTGTCTTTTTAAAGGTTTAATAATCTAATTAAATGTTTTGTATTTTTTTTAAATGTTTAATATTCTTCTTGTTTAAAAGTGTTTTTTAAATGTTTAATTATGTAAAATATTTTATCTGTAATTTTGAATATTTGTATTTTAAAAATTTTGTTTAATTTCATAATTGCATGTATTGTATCTTGTTTAATTATCTAATTCAATATTTTGTCTGTTTAATATAATGTAATTGTATTTAATGTTTAACTATATTAAACAGACAAAATATTGAATTAGATAATTAAACAAGATACAATACATGCAATTATGAAATGACACAAAATTTTTAAAATACAAATGTTCAAAATTACAGACAAAATATTTTACATAATTAAACATTTAAAAAATACATTTAATAATAAAACTTTTAAAATGTTTTTTGTATTAAATTTTTTTCCCTTTGATTTAATTGCTTTTTGTTACGTAGTTTATTTCTTTAATCTTCTTTTTCTGTCAAGATTTTAACCCCAACCTTCAAAATGAAATAAACCCTTAAATCACAATGAAAATACTTCTGTTGTCACAATCATGAGTTAGTCAATTATTCAGTTTATCAATTCAACTTTATTTGTTTAGCACCTTCCACACAGATGACAAAACTAAACAAGCAAAGAGAAAAAAAAACTATGCCAAAACTATGATTAAAACTCAAAAACATTAAAAAAAAAAAAAAAAAGATTTAACATGGTAATAAAATATGTTGTGTCCAGGGGATGGAGGGAGTTTATTGAAGTCTTCTTGGGCTCACATGGTAAATCATTTAAAATATAAACTTGATATTCAGTCTAAGGAAACTGCAGAGCGACAGAAGAAGCAACAATATCTCCCGTTTTCTCCTTTAATGAGTCGACTCTTCTTGTGCTTTCAGACCAAAGAACTACAGATTCTTCACAACCTGCTCAAACTCTTGGTACAGGACCTCACCACACGGGTCAAGAAGGTTTCTGTCTCATTTCTACTCTGAACCTCACCTTCTCCTGCTCAAACTGCTGATAAATGTTTCTGCTGCTCTAAAGTCTGGTCTCCAGAACTTCCTAAAAACTCTCAAAGTCTCTTCTGCTGCAGGTTGCTTTGTAGAACTGTTGCAGAAAACCTCACTAAACCACATGGAGGGGCCTCAAGATAGTCGTGCAAATGAAACTGTACAAAAACCAAACTAGCACAACCCAAACGTTAAAGTCTCCTGCAGCCTACCAGAGAACCTCTGAGAACAGAGAATCAGGACAGGAACTCTTACCTTCTGGACAATCAACGCTGGTTCACAAACAAGAATACAGAATGTGTCTGACCAAAAACCTCTACAGACTCACTACAGCCAAGCTAAAGACACAACTCAGCTGCAACAAATCCACTAATTACTGCACACATTAGCACCATGTGCTAACTGTGGCTAAAGAACCACATTTACCAAGACAACTATCCAGTACAAAGCCCTAAAACACACCAAGAAACACATTAAAGATGATTTTACTGCTGGAAGCTGCAAGCCAACGCCTAAAAAACTAACTAAAGCAACAGAGCTAAACCCGTTTCAGTGGTGGAGAGAAGCAGAGGAAATGTTTTACTGCAGCCAAATAAAGCAGGAAGACACTGAGCTGCTCAGGTGTTCCTGATAACACCAAGCAGCCACCTGGACAGCCAATAGGAACACAGCCACCTGGACAGCCAATAGGAACACAGCTTACTGGAAGTCCAGAGGGTTGGGTTAGTGAAGGAAATTTAATTTAAAGTTGAAGCAGAAAGTTAACAAAGAAAGTTGAAAACCACCTTCTGATACCTGAAATCTCTGAGTTTTCACACAAAGAACACCTGGACATGTCAAACTGGTTCCATAGTAGAACCATCATTGTAAAAACGTCATAGTATGGTGTGTTGCTCAAAAAACATTACGACCCGGCTGTCTAGGGTCACTGATGAGCAACACAAAAACAGGACAAACGCTGGTTTCCAGGGGGTTAGGAGGCTATTTATTTGAAAGAGTAAGTTTACAACAACATCCTTAAATGTAGACTAAAAGAAGGTTTGGAAGAAAATTCCACCTAAAATCCTCCAATGTAGACCTAAAAGGTGAGTTTATTGGTATATTCCACCTAAAATTCACTACTGTAGACCTTGGAGGTTGGTCTGATGGTATATTCCACCCAACATCCTTTAACATAAACTTAAAAAGTTCGTTCAAAGGAATATTCCACCTAAAATACCAAGAAGTCAGTGTAAAGGAAATGTAGACCTAAAAGGATTGTTTAAAGGAATATTTAAACAATTATTTTCATTATTCAATAATCTGTTATTAGTCAGACCCCTGACAAACTTATTTTCATCAGTTTTTTTTTAGTGGAAGTCACAAATAAAGGAGCGCTTGGTTTTTCCTGGCGTTAGTGAGTCCAAAGCTGCTGTTTCAACACAGACACGTTCACATGCATCCACAAACCTCTCAGCACTCAAACACCCACAGACAGGAGGCCGGCTGGACCGAGGCTCGGCGGCGTCCTCAGACCCACGAGTCGGGGAGTCTGTGAACTTGTTGGTCTGGTTTGAAGGCCTCCGTGTGGTCCAGTAGAAGTCCACGTAGTCGGTGTTGGCTTTGAACCGCAGCGACTGGCCTCCATCAGGTGGACCGGCTCGTCCTCGTAGGACTCCTCCTGTAGCCTTGAGGGAACCACAGGAACATTCAGTAGCTGTTGGAGTTCTTCCTGTCAGGCTCGTGGTAGAATGGCTCTGAAGAATCTTGTACTTGTCTTATCTGGAACAATCTAACAGCCTAAACTGTTAACAGCGATGTAAAGAAGCAAACACACAGGCATAGATTAGGACTCAAACTAGATTTATTTTAGAAAACAAATCAACTTAGAGGCATTTGTTCACACATGTGGCTGAATAGGAGGCCGTCCAATCAGATTTGAGGTCTTCACTCTGTAGGTTGTTTGTTGGGTGAGACTCTTGGACCTCCATCAGCTGACATGGATGTTTGATGGTCTTCTTCTCTAGTGCCAGATGATTCATTCATGAATTCAGCAGCTACAGACTGAAATGAAGCTCATGCTGCCGTTACTGAATTCCTGTTCCAGATCAAATGTGCAGAGCTCACCTTGAATGCAGCCATCTGCTGTCTAATAGTTTTTCTCATTGTAGTCTTCAATAAAGTCTTTTTCCTCATGTCAGGATGTGGTGAGACTCTTTCTCAGTCTCTGCAGACGTCCCTCATTGTGCATCTCCAGAGAAGAAACAGAAAAACTGGTCACTGCTTCAGCATCACAAACGCTCTCCAGCATTGAGAGTGTTTTAGGAATTCATTCATTGTGTTGTGAACTTTGAAGGAGCAGAAACTTTACAGCAGCCAAAGATATGAGCTCCAATTCTGGATGTTTTAGGAAATGAAGTTCATCAAATGAACACTTGATTTTTGCTGATAACTATCATTAAATTACTGAAGAAATCCAACATAAAAACCTGTAAACTCTCAGGCAGCTTTTGTTAAAGTTTGTCTATAATTCTATCATCATGTTCTGGAACCAGGACTCTGCAGAAGTTCCTTCAATCAGATACTTGTGTGTTTCTATTTCAGGCCTCAGGTTTGAACGTACAGCAGAGGATTAGAAAGGAGTGATTTTAATATTTAAATCAGTCCAGTAAATGTTTGGAGTAAAGATAATTAAAATTTTGATTTAGATAGATTTGTGTCAAATAATATTGTAGAGTCTCACTTAAATATATCCAAATGAGTTCAGTGTATTTACATTTTATAGAATATTTGATTTCTTAATCTCAATACTGTAGGGTCTGACCCTAAATATTATAATGTCAATTTAAATAATATTTTAGTGCAGAGTCATAAACTTTAATCAGCTAAACTTGCATAATAAATATCACTGTACAATCTTAACCTGAACATTCATATTATTGAGGTAAATTTACATAAATCATGATATTCTTAACTGGAATATTTCTAACATTAATCTTTTTGTATTGTGCTGATAAACAACAATAACCCGACTTTCAGATAATATTTGTTGTCTGCGATTGTGAGAATAAATTCCTCCACAGTCTAGAACTTTCCCTGCAGCTGTAGAAATAAATAAAAATAAAATTGTTAATTTCCACATTATGCACCTTTATTTATTCTTAATATCTCAGACTGAATGGTAGCTGTCAGTAAAAACAAACTCATCTGCTGGACTGCATTTCCCAAAATGGAAACATGGACTGAATTTAACACTCATGTATCCATGGCAACGCAAAAGTTTCTGCTTCTTACCAAAGTTCACAACACAAGTAAAGATTTTAATGTAAAACTTCAGGGATGACTGCTGACCATAAGTATTCTGATAAATATTTCATGATCAATATCAGGACAGATGTTACAATTCCAGCTGTTGCATTAGACTGCAGTTATTCACAGAGAAATTAAAACATCACATTCCTCATGAAAACTAGATGGGACTTTTATTAAATAAAGTGTTGGTGAATAAACAGTGTAAAAAGTGCAAAGCAGCTCCATTAAATCAGGAGATGTGAGACTTCCACAGCATGGATCACCATCTGCTGTGTTGATTCATAGCTGAATGTCAGAATGAACTGAGCTAGAAAAGCTGCTTTGAGCTGCAACATTACGGTCTGACAATCCAACACCATCACAGTTTTCATCTGGTTGTTTTGCTTCAACATGCTGTGAAGTTCAGTTTTTACCTGAATCAATACAGAGATTCTATTTCCAACCAAGACTGGAATAAAAATTAGAATGTTATGAGGTTATTAATGCAACTAGATCCTTTCAGATGGAAGGATTTACTTCTAAGTTCTAATTCAAGTTTCAGTTGGAGCACATTGCATTCACAAAGAAAAACAGCGAAACCTTCATAGCAACATTTAATAAACCTAAAGCTTCCCTGTTGGCTCATTGGTGGAGTTTGTTACTGAGCATCTGAACCTTAAATCCAGTGAGACGACCATCTTCAGTCGAGGCCAGTCAGAGAACTTCAAGACCTTCCATCAGCTGGACCAGATGTGGCATCATCTCCCTCTGAACATCTGGATGACAAGAGAAAAGACAGAAATCAAACACAGATCACACAAATACAATTTATTCACTTTCATCATTTTATAAAAGTAGCATGAACTTTATTAAAACTTGACAACATCAGTAATGAAAGTAAATGTTTTTATCTCGTGTTGAAGCTAAATTTAAAGTCAATTTTAATGACAGTTTATCCTGAGAGGAGTGAGAATGGAGCTTTTCTATCCTTTTTAGAATATTCCCTCAAAATATTCTGTTTATTATTGGCTTTAGAAGCATTTTTCTTTACTTATTTATTTTTAGATACCTCAGACTGATACACTTTGCTGGTTTGCAGATAATTTCATGTACAATGACAATAAAGATCTTCTATTCTAACATATTTTGCTAAAACAAGAACTGCAAACCTTCTCAACCATCTCTCAGTCTGCAAAATTCCAACTGCAACCAAGAATTATCTGATGTAGTTATTATTATAATCTTTACTGAACCAGCCCTGGAATTAATAAAAATCTGTATATGGATATGATTTTCTCTGATGAGACCGCTATGGAAGCCATAGTAATTATTAACTATCCTTTGAAGAGAAAGATTAGGTCTTCTTCAGGTGGATAAAAACATGCTCTCCATTAAAAACAAAAAACTGCATACAATAAAGTAAATCTCTTCTGCACTGCACACATACTACACTTCTGTATAACTCTGGATGTCAGAGTAAAGGCAGACAGATCCACCGATCAGCCACAACATTCTGACCACTGACAGCTGAAGAGAACAACATCCATCATCTTGTTCTAATGCAACGTTCTGCTGGGAAACCTTGACATTCATGTGGATGTTTGACATGTACCACCACCTAAACACTGCAGGACAAACAACCCCCTAGTCTCCATGGCAACAGCAGTCCTTGATGCCAGCTGTCACCCTCAGCAGGAAGAACTAAAACTGCTCAGGAGTGGTCCGAGGAACACGACAGAGCTAAGCTGTTCACCTGGGTTCCACACTCCCCACATACAGATCTGATTGAGCATCTGTGGGATGGTCCAGGATCAGCCTGGTCTAGGTAGGACCCGCCCTGCAACCCACAGGATCCACAGAATCCACAGAACATCCCCAGAGGTTCTGATGAACCACTGGGTCAGAGGAGTTTTAGCAGCATAAAGGGACCAACACAGTATTAGTCAGGTGGTCATAATGTTATACTGTTATATTGTCATGCTGATTATATGATCAGTAAATGTTACCATCAATTATAACATCCACATTGATCAGGAAAAAAAACAAACCATCAGTTCATTCAGAAACTGTGGGGTTAAACCTAAAAACACAGACCTCAACAGCAGTTTGTTTCAAAGCAGAACACCAGCTGGTTTTCACTAAAGAAGTTTTCAGAGCAACAATTAAATGACAGTTTTGTTCTCATTAAGTTCAGAGTCAGCCAAAATAATGTACACACATCAGGAAAATAAAAACTTTTATAAATATTTCATTTGTATAAGTACTTCTACACATAGATACCTCTTTCTAAGTTTGATCAAATCACGATAACTCTGTGTCCTGTTGTACGATGTTTTCCCAACAGATGGCGCTACCCTCATGAATGGAGCATCAACAAGTGACGTCTACAACACAACAGAAATGTCTGGAAACCAGTGGCCACCACTTTGAGCACCTCTTGTAATTGTAGAGCCCAAAGATAACTTTTATTAATCTCGTGACGTCTGAATAAATTTGGTATTGAAATATTTATGCAAGTTTTTCTTTTCCTGATGTGTGTAAACATTATTTTGGCTGACTCTGTATAATGGGTTTCTGACAGGTCACCAGGCAACATCTTTTTATAATAATGACAAACATACCTGCATTCTACAGGAGTGATTTTCCTCATGTGCAGGTAAAGATGTGTGAGGAGCTTAGAGATGACAGGAGCAGGAGTCATCCTCACTAATTCAGCTTCCACCTAGAAACAGAAAGACCACAAACAAACACACTGATATACTCTCAAACGTTCAACCTCACAGCCTCAAAATATCTGTTTAGGAAGTGTTGTGTTCCTAAATTCTGCTGAAAGCATTGACAGACATTCTCTTACAAGGTTGTGTAAAAAGCAGCCTGTCCTCTGAGCTACTGAGAAATCTTCCTGAACAAAGTTTCTACGTGTAAATCAGCTCAACAAAAACTAAAGCCTCAGTCAGAGATAACAGGTATCGCAAATTATAAACAACTTTCTTTGTTAACTCAGACTTTCTGCTTCAACCTCACATAAAAACGGGAGTTTAACTCATCAAGTGACTGAAAATGAACGGCTTGTGCAGTTCTAGATCCAAAAGTAGGATGTTTCATCTCATGTTTTACTACAAATACATACAGTAATGAAGAAAATACAATGGCTGGTTGTTAGTTTATTCACTATTAATGTCATTTTATATACTGGATTGAACTTGAGCAGTGGAAGAGAGAAGGAATTTAATGAAATTATGGAGATTCAGAGAGGTGATGTTGCACAATGTTAAATTAAGCACGGTTTAATTCAAACCAGCTGAATGTTAAACTTCAGTGCAGCTCAACAGGTTTCAGTTAACCTTAAAGTAAAATAACTTTTTTAAAAGCTAAAATACACAGCAGAGAAATACAGGTTGAGAAGGTCATTCTAATAATGAGGACAGCTGCAGCAGCAACTAACACAGTTGTTCAGCTGTAAGTTAGCCACCTGTGTTTATTAGCCCGCTAGCTAACTTAGCAGCTTAGCTAGCTAACGCGTCCGGACCAACTGCTCAAACACGACAAAACACAACTCTTCACAAGTCGCCGACTTAACGTACAACAAAACAACGCTACAGGTTAGAAGTATTTATCTTCTTACCGTGTTTTACTCCAAAAACAAGATCAACAGCAGCCAGAGATGCTACCAGACGTGCCGACCATGGATATATAGAAGACTTGAAACGCTAGCGCGCTGTCTTCTATATTATCTATGGTCTGACCAATCACTGCTCTCTGGCTCCGCCCTCTGAGAATCTTGTTGTCGTTTGGCTCCACACTTACTGATGACCACTTCCGGTCTCAGAAAATGAAAAAACGGAAATTTTTTCGTTTCTGTCTCTTACTGATTTTACTTTCTTGTTATTCTAAATATAAAATGAAAATCAAAGCATTTTTTAAAAAAATCGCATATCCCTTTTTGATCATGAAAATGAAAAACGCCTTGTATTTCAATTTTAATTTTAGTATTTTAAAACGAAAATCAAATAACCACTCGTTTTTTTTTTTCAATACCCGTTTCAGAACGGAAAATCCAATTACCAGATCCGTACACGGACCGTACCTAATAGTTTTTGCTTTTAACTTTGGGGTAGAGTTTCCTTTCCTCAAAGTCAGGGAGACTCTTAAGAATGTTGTTTTCATATTTAAGTGCAGCTGATACTGAGCTGACAGACACGCCTTTTCTCTCTGCACCTGACCCACTCCCTCAATGTGCTCCACTATGTTTTCAATGCGCTGAGGAACGCTCGGCCGACTCACCAGAGGTCTTCCCCTCCGGTCATAAAGGCCACTTTATTCAGCTGTACATCTGTGACCCAGCCTGTGGAAATGTCACACTCGGGCTGTTTGTGCTCTTCCTGGCGCGAGGGACACATGCACCGCTCAGTTACACCCTCCTACCCACAGATGCCAGTAAAAGGATGACCGGGCCCCACTAATACATGCTAATGCATTCAGAGTGTTGTATTTCCTGTAGCGAACATTCACGCTAATGTTTAAAACATTTGACCTCCAAGTCTTGATATCTGCGCAAAGCAAAATGAGTTAAATCTGGCTCCCGTCGCTGAGACTGGTCCAGCGATGTGACCTCCTGCTGCACATGTGGGTAGCGCCCTCACGGAGCGTATTTGCAGGGGATTACGTCGATGATCTGTGATAAAGTGCTCAACTGTTTTCCACACGCCGCTCTCATGGCCACAAGGGCATTAGAGATGGACAGAGAGAACGAAGGGAGGGAGACAGAAATAGTAAGCGAGTTAGATGGACGCCTAGACAAAGAGTGACAGAGAGACGCTGAGAGGTAGAAACAGAGGAAGACAGAAGGCCGGGCGGAGGGAGAAATGAGCAGTGGCAGAAGTGACAGACTGCAAGTATGAGATGGCAGAGAGGGAGAGTGAGAGAAAGAGGGGAACAAAGAGCATATTGTCAGTGCTGGGCGCTAATCGTCTCCTCTTAGGCTGCCAGAGACAACAGGTGAGAGCAGTTTGACTCCCTGCAGGCTCCATGAAGCTTTCATGGCTGTGTGTGTGTGTGTGTGTGTGTGTGTGTGTGTGTGTGTGTGTGTGTGTGTGTGTGTGTGTGTGTGTGTGTGTGTGTGTGTGTGTGTGTGGTGTGTGTGTACAGGGGCCCGAGGACCACGGGAGAACTCTGCCGATGCCAACTCAAACGGCAAATGAGGAGTGAGGGCCGCACCATCAAAGGCTGCTTTTCAGACATGCCAGGACCTTGGCTCTACAATATATATGTGCGTGTGTACACTGTGTGTGTGTGTGTGTGTGCGTGTGCATAAGTGTGTATGTGTATTGGGGCGTGTGCACTCTGCAATATGCGTAGTATTGACACATCTTCCGAGAAACGCTCCATCTCCTCGCACCAGCTGTAATAATGGTATAGGTGTTCAAAGCAGCAAGAGAAAGGACGACTGAAAAAAGAAGGACGGTCTTTGATGTTTACAAGAGTGTGTGGCCTTATTATGTGTTAACAATCTGACAAAGTATGTGATCCTATGCAGCTGTTTAAAGAAGTCTCACCTAAATGAGGACGGATGAGACGGCGGAATATCAAGCAATAGAGATTAGAAAAGACGAGAGATGAAAACGGAAGCAAAACTTCTTTGCAGGTGCTTGTCTTTTAGACCTCTTCTGTAAATGACCATCTAATGAAGCCAGAACAAAAACTTCTCTACATGCCGTCGATGATGAAGATTTGAAGATGAGTATGCTGTTCCTAGCACTGATTTGCATTAGAATTCCTGAAACCTTGATTATACTCCCTTGTAAACATGGACACATAGCTGTTATTGTACTCCTAGTGTACTGGAGTTCCCTTGGAGACTCTTGCCACGTTATCCATGTGATGGTCATATCTACGTATGCTGTACATGCACGCAATCGCAAAGCATGCACAGTATAGTCCTTGTAGCATAGTCACTCTACAGATTGTCTATGTAAACCCAAATTTTAGCCTATATGATCCTACAGACGTCCTCAGATGGACCCATGCAGACTCTCGTGTACTTCTGAGTGCGGAAAGTGTAACACTGGCCTTAAGTCTTGGTTTTACTTCTTTGGGAACATACGTACGGACAGCTGTGGACATGGATGCATAGTTCTTACATTCTAGTCTGCTGGAGTCCACTTAGAGAACTTGAGTCCATACATGTGCGGGAGTTCATATCTATGTATTCCGTGTACTCCAGAGCAGGTGCTACTGCTGCCCTTGTAGCATAGTTGCATAATGTAGAGCTGCACGCTGACATCTATGGGGGGTTCTGCCTGGAGTCTCCCTGACTTAGGTGGATAACGAAATTTACATCACGCAGACCCTTGTGTACTTTCAGAAAGCATAACACTAGTCTTCAGACTTTTTGTTTCCACCTTTGCATGTCCGCAAAAGTACATGTAATGATCTGTGTGCAGCCCAGACTGCCCAAACTGCAGCATGTTGACTACACATGCGCCAGGAAAACAAATGGTGCCTAAAACAAATTCTTGTTATGACTAGGGACTGCGCAGAGACATTCACCATCATCCGCACCTTTATTATTCATAATTTAATAAGTTGTAATAGCAGTAGTCACTGCTGGACTTCTGAGGTGTTTTGATTTGTGCATGCTTTCCATCAACAGTGCCCAAACACTGTATGAACTTCTAAATTCTCTAGAAATCCTCGGCACACCTCAGGAGTAGCCACCGACACGGTGCAACAGTCCAATCTACAAAAACCTGCTCTATCCTATGAAAAATGCAAAATCACAACCTGTCAGAAACACCCATGTAAGTTGTGTCTGGATTTCTGTGCTTGATATGAGAGGAAATGTGGCTGTTTGTGTGACAGACTGACGCTTATCTATTGTAGTGAAAATACAGCCGCTTTCACTAGTTGCTGTCCACTGTTAGTATGCAGACAATGCCATCTGAGATAGTCGGCCAGTGGCGGGCTTATACCAGCAATCTGCATCCGGTAGTCAGACTATTAGGAGGTTGGTGGAGCATCTCATTTCTAAAGGGGTCATAAAAACACAAATGTGAAACATAAAGCATCGATGGCTAAATATATAGTAATGTTGCTAGAATTCAGTCAGTCAAAGCAACAAACGCAAGCAGTCAGATGATCATTCACCAGATGATCTTTCACTGCAAGTGACAACACCCATACTGTTGCCATAATGCCTTAATACACAGGAAACTTTATGCAGGTATGGAATATGTGGTAGGGCAAAAGTGATGCAGGAGATCTGTCTAAAAACTGGAGTTTATTCTTTTTTTGTCACTTGTGCAAACCCAGTGTAAATAGGGGGCAACAGTTGACTTGTCATGCAGTTAACCCTCCCCAGTGAAAGTCAGGTTTTTCACCTTGTTTACATGGTGTTTTCTATTTTCTGGAAGAGACATCGTTAGCAAAATAAGCAGTAAGCATCATGGCTGAGTAGTTCCACCAAGAAGCTTTAGTGTACGGACAGTCTCAAAGACATGGATTCAGGCTTTCAGGGTTTCATATGTGTCAAACATTAGGAATCAATCCTGTCAACTTGCAGAATGAGGCTTTCTGGATCAAAATTCTTAAAAATCTGCTTCCAGTTCCAACCTTTAGGGCTGAAATCTTCCAAATGCTAATAATATAAGTTGCAATTGTGTCATGCTGAGTAACTTTGCAGTGTTTTAGTCATAAGTGAGCTGGTGTGCTGAGCTGCAGTGAGTATGAAGGGAGTGTGGTAGAGAGAGGCAGGCGCTTCTAGATTTACTCATTCTCGAGGAAACAACAGTGTAGAATTACATCTTAAAGAAGCAATACGTGTTTTCATCTTAAAGAACTTGTAAACATGTGACTTTGATCACAGTTATGAGATTTAAGAGATTAAATCATTGACCAGAGAGGGACATTAAACTTCTTACACAGTAACTCTAATACAATATTATACATTATTGTCAATAAAATGATACACTGCTGATGTCCATCCATCCCTTAATCTATCCATCAGTGTCTCTGTCTCTACATCTAATCAATTTTTCCCAGTTTCTGTTAATCCCATCTCCTGTCACTCATAGAGAGTGAGTCATCTTTTCCATCACAAACATTTCCTGGAGTACATCTAATCACCGTGTCAGAGTGATCCTGCATCGAGCCAGTTTCTTGTAATGGCACTTCCTGTCAGCTGTAAGTGGAATTTTGTGATTTTGTGATTGTCTGCTGCTCCTTCTGCCACTGCATTAGTTAGCGTTTTTGTTGCCTTAGATACTGTTTGTTTTTCATATTAGATTCAATAAAGAAATAAGATTTCAATTTGCCCAATACTTTTCTCTATATTTCTGTGAATTTTGTGGATGTGTGTAGTCTTACACATATACAATGCCATGTTTCTGATATTGTGATAGTGAATTCATTTTCCCACTTAGATTTTTGATGAAAATGTATTTTTAGCTTCAAATCCCATTAAACTCTGAGAAAGTTTAGAAATAATCCTGGCTGATCTTTAATTCTTTTGCAGTGATGCGTCCCATTTTATTGCAATATGCCCTCAGTTGTGCATCTAAACTAGCCAATCTTGTGAACTTTTTAGGTCTCCTTTTTCAGTAATTGTACAAATTGCAGCCCATTCCTTTTTTGTCCACCATTTAAACACTGAGTCTTGCATCCCTGGTTTAAGTAACTTTGTGCCATTTTCATTATATTATTTGATGTTATTTTCTTTTCCAAATAAATGTAACTAACCAGGGGTCTTGTTTATAACCTGCTCTCATTTATTACCTTGTTGGACCTATTTTATAATGCCTCTATGTTGCTAGACCTCACTTTGGTGAGGACAGCTGAACTAAGGCAAAGTTGCAATAAAATTTACTTTTCCTTTTAAATCAACAAATCTGTAATTGATTAAACCCCCTACATACTTCTGGTGGAGCCACACACGTGTTTTCATGGCTGACTACCCTCTTCTCAGGACTGACAGCTCTCCTGGTCTCTTGTTAGTTTTCTTGCACCTGTTATATTCTTGTTTAAACATAGATTTATTCACAGCAGCAGCAGGTAACTCCCATATAGCAACATCCAATTTCAGCCTGACCTGAAGTCCAGTTAGCCAGATATTGAAAACACATGTAAGAGTGTGCACGGCCTAAAACAGATTGATTAAAGAGAATAGCAGGAACCCACAGTTTAGTTGAGAGTATGAGAAACATGCACAAATATAAGTACTTTTCCTGATCGAACATCTTCAAAGCTTCATTGGGAGCCACAACTTCACTGAATGCTCATTTGGATTGCAAACCATTGGTGCTTTTAATGTGCATTCCCTTTTTATAAGTCTTATTTTTTGCTTCCCCATGCAAGTCATCTTTTATTTCAAATCATACATGAATAAACTATAATTCCTCCTTTTGTTAGGGGATGTTTTTGTGCTATCCTTTGTGTTTCTTTGGTGATTCACAAGGCTGTGAGAATGGAAGTTTTCCAGTGGAAACATGCAGCAGAGCAGTGTTGTGCAGGGTCTGGAGAGTTAACTATGCATGCAGGGATAAACAAACTTACTGGAGTCACAGCAGACCATGTCAAGAAACATCTGGGGGGAGTGTATGCGTGTATTTATGCTGGCATATTTGTGTGTGGGAGTCCACAGACCTCATCATAAGATAAGGGCAGCCCCTTAATCCATCGTCCATGCAAGTATAAAGCGTCACTCAGTAAAGATAAAAATAAGGGTGATAAGGTTACAGTGTGGAGTTTTTAGATTTGAGGCGTGTTACCACTGAAAGCATTCTCCACAGAAGTTATGGCCGCCATTACTGAACCGGCAACTTGAGCTCAGTTTGATTTTAAATGCCAAGAGATGGCCCGCAACAAGAAAGAGCCTAAAGTAGTCCTCCTTAAATTAGCCTGTCTGTCAAAACAAGATATACCTCTGAGGACACAGTGACCAGAGGGTTTAAAACTGTATTCTCATCTGGGAATAAATATTATCAGTCTTTTTTTAAACACAAACATGCAGAGTTTTGAGCTTATTTGGATGATAAAATGTTTAGTTGTAGCTTGTATTTCACTATAGTGCTTTATGTTGAAGCAAAGAAACCATAAATTTTCTTGTCACATTTTTTCACAGCTTGTCCTTTTCTGCACATGGAATAAATCAGGTATTTTTGCGTCTGGGGAGCCTGTCCCAGGAGTTTTTGTGAGTATGAGGCCAGTTTTTCCATGAGATGGGACTGATTTTGGCTGAACTCACCTGACAGAACTTCTTAAAGAGCCTGGTTTCAAGAATGCAAACCTTTTCAAAGTTGCTAAACTTAACAGTGTTTAGAATGGAGCATAGACTACGTAAAAGATACACAAAACCTCTGGGGCTGGAAAGTGAAACCAACATTAAACCTGCAGTCTCTCTAATTGTCAGCAGAGGGCGACTCCTTCGGTTTCAAAAAGAATTCAGATTGTATCGAAGTCTGTGAGAAAATGATTGTATTTCTCACTTAGTACATTACCTCAGTAAACATTTTCCTGAAGAGTTTATGGTCTCAGTCACTAGTTTCAAGACTTTATCAATGCAGCATGATTTTCATTTTGCATGGTTCAATTTACATAAAAATAGATGACAAAGCAGGCTACATTTTAGGGTGTGGCTAGCCTGTGATTGATAGATCACTACCATATCAGGGTGTGTAGTGTCCTCGATTTCTCAGTCTGAGTCACACTTGACTCTTTACATCTGATTTCAAAAGATTGCAACGACAAAATGCAAAATTCAAGACTTTGCAAAGATCGTGGGTGGCATCAGGGCAGCTATGTCCATTTTTAATGTATATTCTGTGGCCTGGAATGAATGTCACAAGAAAGCACAAAACTTTCAGGGTTGAGGATTAAGGGGTATTTTGATCCTAAATAGTGAGACTCTAGCTTGTGGGTCAGAAAGGCTATTTAACCACTGCTTACCTGCTCCTTAACTTCCAGCTACTCCCCTTCCTGCTCCATTTGCAAAGATCTCAACAGGGAACAACCATGAATACTTTCTGAGGCAACTTCTTTTGACCTGAGCACAACATTAATATTAGGATTTGTTGACTTAAAAGGGAAAATTTCACCATTTTTTCTTCAGTGTTGATAGCAGATTATTAATTGACTGTAACCAGCTGAAAAGGGCTGTAGGCAGGATGCTTTTCAAGACCGTAGAGTGACTACAGATAGAGAGCGGCCGAATCTGGAATTGTAAAAAAAAAAAAAAAAAAAAAAAAAAAAAAAAAAAAAAGTCATTAATTAATTTTTAACCAATTATCAGCCAGGCCAGTGGTAAGCTGATTCCAGATCAAAATGTAAGGAATAGATGAGGAAGACTAATATGAAAATTGGAATATCTCCCTTCTGTCTCAGCTCTTTTTTTTAACTGTTGCACCTAAACAACGGCTATTTGAACCTAAAGTGACCAAAGATTCTGCACCAACACTCATCCATCATGCATACTCTTACTTATGGAGCCATAAACAACAGAACCTTCTGTCTTTATTCTGGACACTCCCCAGACTTACTGGACAGTACATTCCCTCCAAAATGAATGAAAAAGGAGATGAGGTGCACCCATTTAGGAGTGTAAGCCTTCTGCCAAAAATCTGAATATACTGTACCTCTTCCTCTTCTTCCTGCTGGCGTACAGGGACCAAATGAGTCACTACATGAGGAGTACCTGTGAGGAAATTCCGCAGTTGGGTCATAGCATGAGTAGTAGTTGAGTTGTCTTTTTTCAGTGTTAAACAGCTCAGAGCTTTATCTAAACACATTATGTTTCAACAGAAACCACACATCCTGAGGTTTTTCTTTATGAACGCATCCATTAGGAGCATCAACATCACCCCAGATGTCCAGAAATGGTGGGAGAAGAGTGAATTTAGTGACACACACATCCAGCAAGTGATACTGAGACTAGAAGAGGTAGATTACAGAGTCTGGGAACGCACACACTAACAGCAGAGATGGACTTGGATCGAGTCCAGCCTGCCTGCCGTGCCAACTGTCAGTCATATTACACTGCTAACAAAGAATGCAATAAGTACCAGCTAATTAAATCAAACTGGATACACTCTTAGAAACCAATACCACCTCACAGCTTATGTTTCTGTTTTCGTGTCTCGGCCATCCAGCGCTGCGGAATCGATCGCTTTTGTACCTGCTCCTGAGCACTTCTCGGATCCGAGCAGCCAAACTGTCCACACAAACATAGATGCCAAAACGTGCTCGATCAGTGGCCCCCGAGGCAGAATGGTGTACTGTAATTAAAGTACATTAACACATGCACCACAACTGTTTTTCCCCTTCCTGTCACTGTTCGGGATGAGGAGCTGGAAAGCGTTTCCCTGATACAGTATTCTGTGTCATTATATCCCCCTGCCTTCGTTTGATGTCCTGATCTTCAATCACCCTGCAGTGGAGGGGCTGAGGAACATCAGAAAGCTTTACACTCTGGCCAACTCCGGTTTCAGGATGCTATAAGTTTTTGAACTTTAAGCTGTTTCCTTGGGATTTTCTACTTGTGGGGGAGAACTTTTATTCCTAGTGACAGGTGACCGGAGAGATGTGGCAGAGTGCTGATCATGGAACTGTGAAAGTTAAGAAGTAGGATAACAGTTTAGAAAGTTTGGTGTAGTTCTGGCTAGAAGTCATGGATTAATGGTTGAAACAGCTAGAAGGACTGTATAAACAGCTTTAAAGGTTTGCTAAAAGTGCAAGATAAGTGGTTGAAACAGATAAAAAATATGCTATAAGGCCCCTGTTGACCTAATGGTGGCGTCTTACTTTAACTTTAGAAAGGAATATGTGATACAGTCTTAAAACTAGTTTTTGACAGTGATCCTCTCTAAAAGACCACAAGATAATGACAGAACAATGTTTAATGGTTCAAATTTACACTATTCAACTTATGTAAAGTAACTTTGACCCCAGAGAAGTTGCCTTTTTTGTCATTCATCTTAGGAAAAATGCATTTCTCTGCAAATTCTGCTGCAAAAACATCCAGTTCAAGTTATTTCCATCTATTACTAAGCCTTTAAATTCCCCTTTCCTCTAACAAGTGACGCTAATATGCTTTTGTGTTGTTGCCTTTTTACGACTTCCAATACAAACCGACTTATTTCATGGCTTCTGTGCAAATGTGTAATTCGGATGCTGTCCAGTCATGGTTCAAGACATTCTTGGGTTTGGAAACTTGTGCCATTGTTTGGCCCCACTGGCAGCCTTTTTTCTTCTGGCTGGAAAAACTAATATTGAAGTCAGAACATGAGATGGAACGACGTGGACGGATGATTTTTGCAGCAAAGGGACCAAACATGGTGCAAAGATAGGACAAGGGCTAAGAGTATGGGACTGTTCATGAGTGTGTGTGTGCGTCCATGACGTTGTCCAGCCCCTGGCAGTGCACAGGGTCTGAGGTCTGGGTGCCATGGAAACTGCCCATTGGGCCTCATTGGGGAAGAACATCATGAACACACACACACACACACACACACACACACACACACACACACACACACACACACACACACACACACACACACACACACACACACTCTGTTTCTGTTGGACCGCCGTGCAGGAATGAACTTATTTGTGGAAATGTTAAGAATTCAAGCAATGAGGCTTAGAAAACTGAACGTGAACCAAAAATGAAACACTTCCCGACGCAGCAGCGGGGTTGCCCTGGCAGCTAGACACGATGAGGATCCAGATCCTGATTCTTGATTGCAATTTTTCTACATTTTTGTCAACCGAAACAGCGTGAAAGTTGCCTATGGGGAGCAAGGTTGCAACCACTGAAAAATAAACTTTTATAAAATAAAGACCTCACACTAGCCTTGAGTATGAGACAGCGAGCAGCAACCCTCTTCCTCCTTGGTTCTCTCCCACATGACTGGCTCTCACTTTCCCTCAGCAGACAATGGCCTCTCTGTCTCGACTGTTTAACCGTTTTCTCACCTATCCTAAACACTCACATACACACATACAAGTGCAAATATAGACACCAGTTAGTGTAATTTTTATGTTTGCGCCTTCTGAAACATACACGTATGTGCATATATGCACAAATTTAGATGTACACGCGCAGCCAAAGAAGGGAAAAGCAGTAATATCAGTGGTGTGATACCATCCCTAGGATGCCAGGGCAGAACTGAAGTGTGGCACATGCCTTTGATGTGAATCCAGAGCATGGGCATGTAACAAACGCAGATTCCAAATTACACCCTGTCCTGCTTTGATCTCTAAAACCCCATGCTTGCTTCTACAGAGGTAATAAGATTGTGTGTGTATGTGTGCGTCAGAGAGTGTACACCCACGGGGGTTTGTGTGCATCTTTTCCTGCACAACACAAGCAAGAGCAGAGATGCATAAATGCACGTGCATCTGCATGCATGAGCGCAAATGTGTTGCAATGCGTGCAGTACGTGTGTGTTTGTGTGTGGTGGAATTGTTGCAGCGTTGCAGCGTCGGGCCGTGGGGAACTGAACCCTGGCAGCGGCTTGTACGCGCCTGGTAAAAACATGTTCCTGGAGACCTTCTGCCTGAGCTTGTCTTGTCGTCACGTCGTCCACAGTGGACTCCCCGCTCGGCCTCCACAGCCGATGATGATCAGGTTGCGTCTTGGATTTCCATCTGAACCACCCTCTAATCTCATGACAGTCAAGCGTGAACGGAACCACTTCTCAGCCCTGTAAGGTCAGCCCCTCGCAGGAATTAGCACAACACATGTTTATGCGTCCCTAAACGTGTCTGAGGTTTTGGAGAGGTTCGCTGAGTGATGGATGAAACACTGAATCAGATACTGAGGCGGCGTTATGATCTAATTAGGAAAGTAGTGCAGTTATGGTTTAAAGACACAAGCACCTCCCTGCTTTTCAGATGGACCGCTGCTGTTTGGGAAGATGATGACAGATAATATCGGTGCCTTGAGATGAGCAACAGGAGGGTAATCAAAGTAACTATTAACCTGTAACTTTAAATGTCATCGCTCTGAAGGCTCCCTTGTTAGCAGAATCATCAGCAATGCAACAGAAGAAATTACTTTATTTCACTCGAGCCTGTGGAAATTAGTTTTTATCTTCTGTCATCACATCTGGTAAAAAAAAAAGTTGTCATGTTTAATAAAAGAAGCAGAAGTAGTGAAAAGTCCCCAAAAAAAAAAAAAATCACACAAAACCAGGATACGGAAACCTTGCAAGCCAAAATAAGTCACATATGGCATAATAACATTTTCTACTAAAACCTTGTTACATTTAATACAATCAAGGCCCTCTGATTAGTGTGTTGAGTCAAGGAAAGGTCACAGCTGACATCTGCTTTCACCCATATTATTATTAACAGTCCTGATTTCCTGCCTCGACTGCTGAATGCTGCTTTTAGACAGTGAGGTAAGTAGCACTGGTGGACAAAGCCTTATTTTCTAACAACACAGCCATGGTATTTGAACAAATAATTGAGCAACACGATGTCTCAGACAAGACTTCTTCTGTTAGTTGTTGATAAGGCATTAGATATTGCACAAGTTACGAAAAATTGTTATTTCAAACAGCTGAAAACATGTCTGTCAGTCTATGCAGTCTATGTTTTGCTGCTGTTCAGGGGTTCTGGGGGAGGAGTTGTCTGTTATGATTGATGATGAAGAAAAGGGAGATATCTGAAGACTTGCTAAATCAAGTTCAATCTGTGATTATGCCAGTGCAGTACAGTTTAAGATTATACAGAGGACATGACAAACACTGCTACTGTAGTTCATTGTCTTTAGTCATGCTGTAAGCTGCAGAGGCACTGAAATATCTGAGACAGAAATAATATTATGTGTTTGAGTAAGAGATGGACCAAGTGCCCGTCATCCACCAAAAACATTTTATTACATTGGATTATTGAAAAGATACCAATTTGTAAGGGCTGGCACTCAAACAGCCCAGTTATTTAAAACCTGGGAATTCCAGCTAAACTATATGGAACCTGCTGCAGGGATTTTCTTTAATGTCCTCATTGCACATTATCATTGTTCTCTTTCTTCAATTTTTTTTTCCCTTTGGACTTCATAATGTATCCTTCGTCAGCTTATTTTATGTAAAATTGAATACATTGGTAAAAAAAAAATAAGAAAATGCTAAGCAATCATCATAAAAACACATTTATACATTAATAGCTGCATTACAATATCTATTTGGCACTGATTGATACACATGATGCAGCTTTTTGTGAGTTATTTAGAAGTGAAACACAAGTAACTCAGTCAGTTAATTTAGAAATAACACACCAGAGCATCCTGGTAGTCGAAAAGTATGATGTACAGAATGTGTAATTGCAACATCCCTGTTCTGAGTTCAGCCTTGGCCCCACGTTGCATGTCAAACCAGATCTGTCTCCTCCCATTTTATCTCTCCAGCTGCTACCAAATAAAGTCATAAAAGTACCTGAAATCGCAAAAATTCCTCAAGCAAGACCTGCAGTCTGTAATCACAGCCATCTTCATATTAGAGGGTTAAAAATCTAAAGTAAAACAATGTTGATTAGCAACAACTGCACCCTCAATCTTTAGTCATGCAGTAGAGAAACTATGGATCCCCGTGTGAAATCTAAAACAGCTTTTCATAAACAGCCTATGTTGTGTTTTGTTGCTGTGCACTAAGCAGTAACCAGCTCGCCATTAGTTTGTGTATGGCTTGTAAACTAAGTGGTGATTTGGGGGGTAATAAAGGGGATTAGCATTGGCTTGTTAATGCCAAAAATTCTATGTTAACATGTTTTTTAAGGGGAAAAAACTATGCATGTACGACAATTTGTCTCCCTGCATCCCTTGTTAAAAAGAGCGAACGAGTCATCCAGTGCTTGTAAATACCGGAGCAGCACAGTCAGGATAATGAGGATGATGAGGAGGCTGCGGGAGGCCGAACACACTTCACGGGAGTCTGGCGGCACTCAGTGGTGAACGTCTGCTAGTTGATATCAGTCTGAGGCTGCATGAGAGCAAAAGGCCTTTATGGTGTTTGAATGACACTTCGTCGTTATTAGAAATGTGGCACAATACTGCAAAATGCTGATGATAACACTGCTGCCGGTCACCGATACATAACCATTATGCAGAGTGTTTACAAACACATGTAAACACTTGGCTGCCAAAATGGCCGAGTGATGTAATGGAAACTATGAAAGCTCTGGGATCTGCTGTCTCACCAGGAATAGAGGGCAAAGTGTAAAGCAGCAACAATGTCAGCATGTGTTTCCGTCCGGGTGTAAATACTGTGGTTTTGTTTTACTGCTGCGACAAATGTCCCATTATGTTTGGCTGTTGCAGCATAATACTGCGAATAAATGTTGTCATATCTCCCCAGACTTCTGCTAATTCTTCCTTAGTAGGGAAATACACTGCGGTTAAGGAAAAAGGCAAGTTGTTGTTCCAAAAAAAAAATAATTTCTGAGGTGCTTAGTTCTGATCAGGCACTTGACATGTCTAAAATGAATTGAATTTAAGGACTTTTGTGCATTTTCAGGTAATCAATAAACGGTCCTTCTCTACAAGATGATGCACATCTTGGATTTCCACGTGTTCTCATGGTTTTCTGCGTCCGGCTCGACGTTGTTCAGTTCATCAAACATTCCGCTGTCGATGATCTCCTTCTGCCACCGGATGGGCACTGCGCCTGTGCTGAACTCTCTGAAGAATTTCGCATCCTTGGCGTCGAGCTGGATGTCCTTGAGTTCAGACGTGTCCCTGAACTCGTCCGTGTCTTTGGCGTAGACCACGTTGGGCTTTGGCACCCAGGGGGGATCCACCAGTCCGGCCTCCAGACGGTGGATGTTAATACACTTGAAAAACACGTGGCTTCGTGGGTCATCACCTCTGATGGACGCAGAGAATGTTGGATTATGAGGAAATAAACTGGACCATAACAGTGTTAATAAGGGGCATTAACAGCTACTTTGACTAAAGTACATTCATGGAAAATGCTCATACAGGTTATACAAAGTAAAGTATAGTTTAAAAAAAAAAAAAAAAAAAAAAAAAAACTGTAAAAATAATTGCAAACCTGGAAAGTACTGATATTTCCTGTATGTCTGGTTAATTTAACAGAATAATAATAGTAGTTTTCCAGAGAGAGTTGCTTTGAAAAAGGGAATGGGAAATGAGAAAAATAACATCAGTGCAAAACCATAAAGGATAGAAATAAAAGAAAACACGGTATCAGTGAAATTTCACCCTCAGTCACTCCTCTGTTATCTCAATTCATTTATTTGTTGCACCTGCTGAGGCAGCACAATTTCCATCTTAATATCTTTATTTTTTATAATAGTATTGGTGACCTCATAGTAAAATCAGGGACACACAATATTGGATTTGTGCAGATATCCAATATTTTTAAACACATTTCAGCCAGTTGCCGATGCAACATCAATTCTCTACTGTAAAGGCAGCCCACTGACAGATGCAGACCTAGACCATGTTGATTGAAAAGTGCTCACAGTAACTTTGCAAGAAAATATTTAAACTTACGTAAACATGCCATACTTATTTTATGTAAGACTTTCAAGCAAAACTAAATGTTTAGCCTTGCAGTTGTTTGCCCATAGAGACTTTGGGTCAATGCCATAATTTAATTTGGCTGTTTTATTTGGCATTTGGGCTGATACAGGTAATGGTGTAGATAGCATTGTGCATCCATAAATAAAACCCAGCACAGCTCTCTCTCAATGTAAGTGTGGCTTAAGATGACTCTTAAAAGGTGTCAAAGAGGTCATCAACTATACTTCCACTGAACGCCTCTTTATGATGTAAAGAAAATAACCAGACTAAAGAAATTCCAAGAACATTCCCTTTGACATAAATGCATTTCTAATAAATGTGGCACCCCCTTGTGTTGGTGAGGATGTAGTGCTGCATTGGGTTCCCGTCTAACCTTTGAATATTGCTGCCTGGGCTTAAAAACAAAGCTTTTTGTTCTTTAAAATGAAGCATTGCCATATTTTGTGAGCAGCTCAACTTGTCATTTCCACATTGTTATATTTCAGGATTTTTAGATGCTTAACTAAATGAAATTTGCCAGCATTTCACAATAAAATAGACCAAAACCTATTTTTGGAGCAGAACTACAATATGTTTTCCATCTCTGCTGCTCTTTGATTCATCTAATGACCCAAACAAATTGCTTCTAGTGGGATTAATAAACTGATTTGTTTTGTATTATTTAAATTTATCTGAAGATCCCTTTACGGTGTCTTGGGCCACCTGTTTCTCTGTAGGCTGTGTCACACCAAGAATAACCGTATATTTTAATGAGACAAACTTAAATTCTCACCGGCACCCAAGGCGATGCTGAACCCTCTTCTTGAGAAAGCGGCTGATGATGTCTTTGGTGGGAAAATCGAAGAGCTTGTGGTCGTACTTGCACTCGTCCTCCAGAGTGCGTCGAGTTACCTCCTCATTCTGCACCTTTTCCCTGAAGTCTTTAAAAGGCAAACGGGCCGCAACCATCTCGTAAATGCTGCAGCCCAGAGCCCACCAGTCCACAGAGGTTCGGTAGTACTCCTGTCTTAGGACCTCAGGGGCCATGTAGCCGGTCGTACCAGCCTGAAACACAGAGGACAGAGGAAAAAGAAAGATGGATGAATGACAAAAACCTTTTATAAAACTATTTTAGATACTTTATTTCAACGTGCCCTTGCAGATTAATGGCATAAAAAGAATTAGACATAAAAATAATAAATGTTATAGAAATGAAATGTTAAAGTTAAGAAGGTAAATGGTCATTGCTTCCCCTTTTTCAGTTATTAATGCAGAATCTAGTCAGACTTTCTTCTAATCTTTGCTTTTTCTATTTGAATTAATGGATAATTTTACCTCTTCGGTCCATAATCAAGGTATAAATTGTATCATCAAGCAGATATGTAGAACCCATGTTAACATACTCTGTGTATGCTTGTGACTCAGACATGCCCATGACTCACCTACGCTGAGCTTTAAAAAGGATTAAAATGAACAAACAGGACTTTTATTTTGCCGTGAAACCATCATAAGGTTCTCCCTTCACACAGATCAGACATGATAATCTGCTCGAATAAATACTTCAGCTTCACTTAATTTCCCTTATCTGTGACAGGCAATCTCAACCAGCTTCCACATGATGGAAAAGAAAATTAAATAATGCAGCGTGGAGACAAAAATAGAGACGCATGAGTGCAATGTGACATGCCAAACAATAAGACACTGTTAGAGCAGACGATGCTGCTTTAAGGTCCCTCCATCAGAGACTCTGCTGTATCTCGGCATCTCTGCTGAGTGGAGGCTGGCTGTAAATCCCATGACTCATCCTCTTGGACAGACATGTGGAAGCCATATCTAGTATTAGTAAAGCAAAGATTAACCAGGTAATGCTAACAGGCTCCGGTCAGTCTTCTGCCTATTGCTACGTCTAAGCTGAAATGAGGTCAGGCCCTTTTTAATAAGATTAATTTCGGTTACAAAGGGTTATGCACCCTTGTATTTACTGACAGAGAGGACTAAGAGTCATCGTATCTATTCCTGGTAAGCTACTTGGGGTGGTGGGTGGTATTAGAAAGAGAAAACAGCGTTCGTGTCAGGAAGGATTTCTGTGCATGACACACAAAACAAACAAAGTAGTATTGACAGTAATGGAATGCAGGCCTATGAGGATGTTAATTCAATTTTTTCAAGTATGTGTAGAATTTTGCACTGTAGCACAAATCAAAAAACAACAATGTGTTGTACGAATGTCTGACAGTGAGAGTGTAAGTTAATCTGGGTCAGGTCACTCTACTAACCTTCTGGCAGATCGTCTTGCCCCTTGACAGCTCCACAGCCAGCCCAAGGTCTGACAACCGGCATTGTCCTTTACCGTCCAACAACACATTCTCAGGCTTCATATCTCGGTACACGATGTCCATGGAGTGCAGGTGGAGGATGCCGGTGGTGATCTGGGCCGTGTAGTAAACAACACGATCCAAGCGAATACCTCTCACCCCCAATGAGTAGATATGAAACTTAAGGTCTCCTCCAGTCATCAGGTCCATGACCAGGCACAGGTGGGTTTTGTTGTCGTAAGCGTAAGCCAGGTTCACAATGAAGAGGCTGCTGACCTTCTCCAGGATCTGCTTCTCCACAAGGGCCAGCCTCTCACCACTTTTCTTCTTCAAACGCCTCTTATCTAGCTTCTTGCATGCGTACATCTGGCCCGTGTGCTTCACTTGCACCGCACACACCTGCCAGACAGAGTAACATTACTTTAGAAGTAATCAACAGTTTTATTTATTGGTTGTATAAGTTCCACCCTGAATAGACTTCTAAGCAAAAGCTATGTAAGTGTTACTGAACAAGGGCCACTGTGGCCACGTGACAATTTCAGGATAGTTGAAAGAGCTAAAACAAGTTAGGAGGACAATCTGACTCACTAACGTCTTTCACAAACTGTAGCATCATCAAGTTAAAGTTTTCCATGTCAGATAGAAACACCAAAATCCCTGAGTGCATTAAAACGAGCAAGGGTGCATTTAGTTGCTCATAAATCAAACTTTTCATTTGCTTAAAACTTGACAAAATCCAGCTTTAAATAAATGTTGAGATTCCATCAAGCAATCTGAGACATACACTTTGACAAGCCCAGGTTTTTGGTACCTACTTCACCAAAGCCACCTTTTCCTAAGGTCCTGAACTCATAGAAGTATTTGTCAGAGATGTTCTGCTTCTCGTACTCCTTCCACTGCAGAAACCTGGAGAAAAAGGGACTCTTCTGGTACTCCAAGAAAGGTTTTCCCCTCAGGAAGTCCCTTGTGGCTTCCCTCATCTCCTCCATCACCACCTCATCCAAGTTCTTCTCTGTTAAATCTCTGCACATCTTAGCATACTCTCCTGTAAGGTATGAGAGGAAGAACTTGGACTCAGGTCGAAAGAACTTAGCAAGGACCCTCTGTTTGGCCATTTGTATGGTTTCATTCTCAGCAAATCTCCAGGCATTCAGCTCCTCCAGGAACTCAGCAGCAGCTATGTACTGTGGGTTAGAAGCCAGGAGGAACTGCTGGAACAACTTCCTCCCAATAGGCTGCTGCTCACACAGCGACTCGTACTTCTTCCCCACTGCAGCCTGGAGAACAGAGGACTTATCTGGTCTGGGCAGCGTCAGGGACACTCTCTCTTTTCTCAGCTTGTTACGATCAATCTGTTGAGCCTTCAGGTAGGCCGTGTTGGCCACCAAGTTGTGCACCAGGTCATCCGTGGTGGATGTGTCCCGTGGCATCCTGGCAGCCAGCTGATGAACTGAGAAAACATTACAGTTCACCCATCTGGAGGTTCCAGGCACGACGGAGCACCGAGAGCACCTGCAGCTCCTGAAGCTCCTGCACCACGCCTATTAGAGCCTTAAAGACACCGCTGTGCTCAGGGATTTGCTGGTTGCTAAGTGTCTTTGCACGTTTATTCGTAGACGGCACACAGGGAAAGCAACTTATGTGGTTTGAACTTAAGAGGCTTTAGGCTGGTCTATTTTTAGAAGATACAAAGAGCCTGTTTGCACTAATTGGGCTGCCAGTAGGACACGATGAGGTGGCACATCCTGACCTCAGCAAGTTGTAGTTGGTAATAACTTAGTAGGAGATGAAAAGGCCACTAACAGAGCTTTCTATGGACAATATGAGCAGTATGCACTCTTAAAGATACATTATAGAAAAAAATATGAAAACTTCACTAAATTAGCCCTAATTGTTTATGTAAAGAGCAAGAAATTGAATTTCCCAGAGAGATTAGAAGCTGCAGACATTGTAAAGTCAATTTTTACTCACTTTAACATCAGTGCAGGCAGTAAATTCCCCTGAAATGTGTCCCAATCCTCAACATTCTGTGTAGAAGACGATTACAAAAGATATGGCCTTTTTATGACTGCTTCTTTTTATGGATGGTGTGGGGAAAAAAACACACAAACAACAGCACAAATGCAATAGTCCTCTTACAGATATCACAGTTTATGAGCCAGACTTAATTCAGTGTCTGCAGAGGTTGTGTGAGAGAACATTTTTGAGGCCAAAGTGATGCAGATTAAAGTGTATTTCTGCAGCCATAAAGTCACCGCTACTTTAAATCAGCACATTTCTGACACATCGGAACATTATAGGCTTTATAAATGTAGTGTATATTGCATTGTCACTGACCGTACATGCAGTTATTTCTCTTCTATTAACGGTATTATGGTGATACCGGTTAAAAGCCCAACAGGCAATGATTTACTGATGTTTTTCTCCATTTCCAACAGTTTCATAAATCTACTAATCTGATAATAAAAATGGGCAGATTTAATCATGAAAAGGATTGTTTGATGCAACCAATCAATTAATATATTACATTAAGTGTACTTCTCATGTGGATTTTGCTGGAAAACACTGAAGCGTTGCTTTTTGTTCACTTCCCCTACATGTTCCGGAAGGATGAAGCAGCGACCTTCCACTCATTAGCCTCATGTCTAAATCAATTACTGAGGTCAATCTTCCCCACTTACAATACTCCTTGCAACAAAAACTGTGTCCAGCATTTTCTTTCTTTTTTGTGTGCCCTGTTATGCATACGACTGCAGAAATTCCTAAAAGCTTTTTATAATGTGGCTGAAGTACAATAAATGTGCTATAAAACTGAGCCATATCCGGTGTGAGTTTTACACATTTTGGCACGTTTTATATAGACTTTGGTTGATCAAAATCCTGGCTGGATTTAATGATTGCTCTGAACAGGTCACAATCAACAAGGTTACGGTTTAAAGGTTTAAACTGGAACAAGGCCAGTCTTGCTATACAAGCATAACAAGCGCATGTGGTTTAGTGGTTAACATGGCTGTCTGCCAGATAGTTCACTTTGGCGGCCAAAGTACTTATGGTGGTGAGGTGAGTTCATCCTGTGAGTAGTTAGTGCCATGTTTAGGAAGTTTGGTGATTTTTTTTCCCTCTCTGTCAGCCCCAAAGATAATATTCAGAATCACACCTCATTCACTGATCATTCTACTCAAACAGTCATCTAAACTTGACCTCCTGTTATTGCAAGTTACCCGTTTGACAAATAGAAATAAAAAATCGTAATTTGGAGTTTTAAGACGTTGGTATTGGTGTCAGCATGAGGTTGAAGGTTTTGGCATTTGGGTCATTTCATATAAATCAACCACATCTCAAAAGAGTTCTGACTTGACCCCTTCAGAACCTGCAGATTTTTAAAAATATATATAAACAATAACTTTTGTATATTCAATAAAGCCACACAAAATTTTACCTTCATAAAATGAATATAGCTATTGCACTAGTTCAATAGCTATGTTATAGAGTAATAGAAACAAACGCTGATATCTCTGGATTTAATGTCAGTTTTCTGATGTTCACTGGAGAAAATTTTGTGTTTTTTGGATAAACTTTCAGGGTTTACATCACCATGTGGTTGGTCAATGTAAGTAACAGCAGATAAAAGGTCTAATTAGGGCCCGGGCACTGACAGCGCGTAGGACCCTATTGGAATGCAAGGAATTACTTTTCACCCAAAAGAATCACATTTTTAGGGCCTAAACATGCTCACAAATTCATGAAACTTAGCACACACATCAGAACTGATGAAAAATGTGAGATGCTCGTGTGTGGAAAACTGGTTCCCTAGAGACCCCTGCAACATTTGTAACATCTACTTTGGGCAGGATGTTTCACCTACATCTGCAAAATTTGGTAGGAGCATGTCAGGGTGCACAAAAAAGTCTGTGGCACCCATATCCTAAATCGAACAAGAAGTCAGCCATTTTACATTAACTGTGAGATTTTTTGGTTATTTTTGCTCATTTTCAAGGGTGAAATCCTCACATGGCGTAACTCCAAGAGATCTCAAATTTGGTCACTATATACAACAGGCCTTATTGAAGAAAAGTTATTAAAATGTTCTGCAACAGTCAAAGGGCGTGGCCATGGCGGGCCCCTGAACTTCGATGCTTGGACATGAAACAGGAAGTGCTGTCTAACTCCCTGTACATGCTCCAATCTGCCTCAAACTTTATATGATTGATCAGAGTCCTGCCCTGATCATATCCATTTGCCAGTATCCATTCACAGTCACAGCGCCACCTGCTGGCAACAGGAAAGGACATGTTTTACACTTTGACGTGCTACTGTTAGCCAGTCGACCATAATCTCAAATGCGGTGACATAAGCTTTGGGACGTTGATGATGATTCATGATGAAAATTGTGAGTTTTCCTCAAACGATGTGTCTGTCGCCATGCAGCGAGGGCCCAATCAATGCTGCTTGCAGCTTCAATTCTTACGTTTATTTTGATAGCAGGTTCATCTTCAAGAAACCTTTGTTCCAATTCTTTGTGACAAATTAAAAAACTATCTTGGCAATATTCACTCTCTCAAAATGTACAATTTGAGATTCTGTTTCCTTAGGCTATTAAAACCAAGATGATTTCTGTACCGTCATTTTCCTGGCCCTGCAGAAAACACCACCGTTGACTTCCAACATTGCACATCTTCTCTTCTGATCACAATGACAATGGAAACAGGCCGTGATTATAATTGACAGCAGAACCAAACATTATCAGCATGGGATTGGATAAACTCTCAAACAAGCAAATTATATAAAACATGTGAACACCAATGTTGTTTCACCATATTGCAGCCAAAAGCTACGTTCATAAACCTTTAACCCCTTGATGCCTGAATTTATTTACAATAAAAACATTTTTTTTGTGTGTTTTTGCTTTCCAGCTGATGCTAAAATAAGTGGAGATTGTTAATTTTTCAATTACACATAGATCCATAATAACAGATATATAATAATTAGGTCCCACTCCAACTGGTCCTGAAAGAAACCAGTGCTAAAAGGTTCCAAGGTACATATTGAACATTAACAAGCCAGCACTGGGGGAATGGATACGCTATCTCGGCTGCAGTCTGAATGAAAGTGGTATGTTGCGAATTCGCGACTATAGGTGTCAAGGGGTTAAAATGTACTTGAACTTTATTTTGACACAAAAGAATAATGGTTATACGATGAGTCTGGTATCAAAATGTGGGTAAAGACGACACCTTACTCATTTTGACTAACCACCTCTCTGACACTCTGATATGACCTTTCACAGTTTACCCAAAACACACTTTTAAAAAACAATTAGCCTGTGAGTTATCACTGAACAGATCAAACCAGTGCAGTTTTGCTATTGAAAATATGATATATCCTGATATTATTCATACATTTTAAAAGGAAAAATCCTATTGAACAAATGCAAGATTTTAGCTTTAGATTGTGACATCTAAAGTGGATTTTAAATTCCTATGGCTGCATTTTTAACAAAGCTCAAATGTGTTTTATTGCCCTGAAAATTTCATGTGCTACCTCCTACTCTAATAAAGGTTTACAAATCCTGAAAAAAATAAAGTAAATAACAAGCATTAAATCTCAATCCATCCCTATTTCAAGGGCCTGTGACTCAGAAAATATTCATAGTATGAAGCTAAGATTTACATTTGAAACATAGATTAGTGTGTGTACTTCCATTATTTTAAACTAAAACATTGGTCCTAGGACTGCATAAAGTACTAGTTTCCATATCTTCACCATTGATACGAACTGTGTACCAAGTGTTTTCAAATGTCTTGATGAAAAAAAGAACATATTACAGCTATTCACAATTCTTTATTTTTAAAAAGACAGTCACATATTCAAGATGTGCCACACATCACCACAGACACCAATGTAAAGCTTACATGTGACCAAACACAGCAACACATTTCATCCTTCTCTCCGGGACTCCTGACCCCTTCGGTCACATCAACCAATCGAGCCTGTGCAGCTTTAATTTTGTCCATCGTCCTCCTCTGATACCAGGACTACTGGAAACATGCAATCATAAGTAGAAGGACTGCTGTGGATGGCTCTGCACAGGGCGTTGCAGCAGTCATTGTCAAGTCTGGCACCACTTGTGGGTGCATACAGGTGTAGTCCACCTGGATGTGAAGCTCATTTCCCGATTCTCTGAACCACCCAGTCCTGTTGGCAGAGGGGGCAGCGATTGTTCTGCTTCACCCAAAGGGACATGCAGCAGTTGTGAAAGGAGTGATTGCACTCTCCCCATACAACTGAAAGACAGAGACAGAGCATGACGGCTTTAATTCAAGCAAGAATCAATAAATGGCCATTTACAGGAAACACATTTCTAAGAAGATTGAACCAGAAAATATGTGACAATTCATTTCAGCTTTATCAGTTGTATTAATCTCAATAAAGTCAGTAGTTTACTGTGCAGTACTTCACTTAAGATAATTGCTGAGGTACATTACGGTAACTCACAAACATAAATAAATGGCTCATTTACGTCTACTTTCAATTTGACCAACACGAGACTACAAATTCAGAATTTAAAGCCCCTTCCTCTGTGATTAGCTGGCTCGGTGGATTCCTGTGACAGCTCACATAAAGTAGCTAATGTTAGCTTGTTGGATTAACCTGCTGAGTGCTAATAAATGTTTAAGTGCCAAGGCAGTCTTACCAACACAGTCCTCTTGTTTATTTTCCGCCTGGCATCGGAGACAAGCGTCTGCAAATCAAGAAATACTATGTTACAGCACCATTACGCCGGTTGCTTCAGGTATTAATGGTAAGATTAGCCACGTTAGCTCCATTAGCCGGGTATCCGAGCTAAGCTAACTGTCTAACGCTGACAGTTCCTCGGACTCACCCATTACTTGCACCCGACAAATGGCACAAGTGTCGCATTCAACGTCCCAGCTCCACATAGCCACAGCATTCCACTTCTTCAGGGAAAACATCTTGTCCCCGCCCGACTTAGAGCCCGAAGAAGTGTTGTGAGAGAGGACTAAACCCGGCTCGTCACCGTCATCCATCTCTGCTGCACGGTAAATACGGTAACGTTAGCTAGCGCAGGTTAGCTTAGCTCAACAAAATGGACGAAACGCTGAGGCGGCGACGCTAATGCTAATGCTAACCGGTTTAGCAAGCGTCTTGTCTCCATAGCGACAGAAGAGGGAGCTGTTTTCCAGGACTCAGAGGGAACAAAAATACACTTCTAACACTTGTCAAAACACTCATATATCCAAATATTTAATACAACACGGGGTGAGACAGAATAAATAGAGAGAAATAAAATAACAGTCTAACACGACACACAAACGTGGTATCTTTCAAGCTCGTTTGACTTCTGTCTATAAAAGTTAGCTACATTTAAGGAAAAGGTAATAAAAAATGCGACGAACTAAAAAATTCTCAGCTCTGTTTACATGAAATACCAAGCATTTGTGGATTTATGTGTGTTTAAATATGTTTGCATGATACAGAAAAAAAATCTGGCCTGTAGTACTAGAAATACAAATGTGTCACATAAAAATACTTTTTGAAATCGAATATTAGTTGAAGCCACACTTATTAACTTGACAGTCTTGGTTTCTTACATATTAAACATTGATTGAGACAAGTTGCAAGAATTGTACGCTGTTATTTGTCAGTGCACACATTTATAGGGTAGTTGTAGAGAATCTGATTTTGTCCAGAATCATCAAATTGATATTAGTCAGTTTCAAATTATCTATGTATTCACATAAAAATCTGTATTCACCAACATGGATAGTAAATGTAATAGGATATTTAATTTAAGCATTTCTTAACCAGTTATAAAAGTATCTCAGCTGTCTGCCCTCACAAAGTCTATTATAAAATGCTATAAAATTAAACTGAACAGACTGCTTTTCTGGGCAGAAACTGAACTACTGACTGGAAAAAGAAGCAAGTTCAGAAGTCAATTCACACAGTAAATCACTGTCAAATCATCACTGAGGTACTGCATATTGGTTCTCATGTCAGTGGAATCATATATCTTCTGAAATCCATGTGACAGCGTGAAGCATTTTTATTTCTTTTGTTATGATGAACTGCAAATAAAATAAACCTCATGTTAGTGCGTGTCAGCAAAACATTGTCTAGACACGTATGTCATATATATTACATGTGCATCGTCAAATATTTTACATCACTTATTTATGACCCTAAATTCTAGTGTATAAATGGATTTTATTTCAGTCAATGTGCAGTAAAGTGTCTCTGCAAGTGAGACCTAGCATCAGAGAAAGAGCACCAGGGGATGGATAATAGTGTTTAGGTTTCCAGAGTTCCTTCAGGAATCGTTCTTTCTGTTCTGTACATTTTGTGGTTGCTTGCAACTTTCAGCACTGTGAGAGACAAGAGCAAATCATTGTTCCCAACAAACATCGAAATTGTGAATATGTATAACAGATCTGTGAGTTTGAGCAGCAGAAATGAAGTAATAACTTGGAATTTTAAAGAGGAGATTGACACACCTCTTTAGTCAAATATGTCAACTTATCTGCTCATTAAGACTGGTTTATTGCACTATAAACGAATTTAACTCTAAAGATGGTTCTAGTTTGTTAACCTCATTGAAACCATGTTCAGCTCCTCCTGTAAAAGTGTACCTGCATGCCTTTGGTTTACTATAGAATAAAATAAGCTGTGAAAAGAGCTGAATTGTACACAAATCTTCTAAAATGGCCCTTAGAAATGATGGCAAATAAGTGAACTGTAGTGTTACTGAAGACAGACTGTTGTCTTAGTAATGCAGGTGTGTTCAATCTTAGAATCAGCCATACTCAGTGTGAGCTTTTATCATTGAACATAAACAACATAAAGAAAATAAGGGAATCGTGAGCGGAATGAAGGAGGAAAATGATTGCCAAGATCAGTCAAGATAATATCTGTGAGATCACCTCCAAGCACCATGATGTTCCTGTGACCACAGCTGTTGATTTTATTAGGAAATTTAGTTGGCGATAGTCCATGGAACTGCAGCCAACATCCCTGAGCATGGCCCCACGAGGAAAATCTAACTAATTGTCCAGAAGGATATTTTGAATCATGATTAAAAAAAGAACCAGGAAAACTTCAAAACAGACAAAAGCTGACCTTCAAGGTGAAAGTACAACAGTTGCTGTCTGAATATAACTGGGTTTTATGTAGAACGACAACTTAGGACAGCTCCGGTTTTAAAAGAGGTAGAAAACTGGAATTTGCCAAAAATAAAGTTGAGGAGTCTCGATGTCTTAGTGCTGAATTAACCTAAATTAGAGCATTTGGTTGAGTCACACTGACTCCACATTCACAGGAACAAATATAATAAAAAGTCTAAGAGAAAAGTACACTGCATCCACTGTGACAGTCTCAGTTATGTTATCGTGCTGCTTTGATGCAGTGGCAGAGACTGACTTGATTTTGTGCAAAACATAATGAAATTAGAAGCTTATCAAAGAAGGAGGTAATGCACCAGAACAGCACACTGGTCCTTTCTGCAATGACTTGATGTGAGTCCTGAGCTTTAATCCAATATAAGACCCTTGGAAAGAGCTGAAAGTCACAGTTGGGAGACGCTCTTCATCGAACCTGAGAGAACTGGAGCTGAAGATGGGTGAACTAGCAGCAGAGCAGAAAGTCTAATGTGTTGGACTGAAAAACAAAAATGTTTGATAAATATGGAATAGATAATTTTTGACAGCTTTCATTTTTGTCAGCTAAACTTGTTAAATGAAAAAGCACAAATAATTTTGGCCTGTATGAATAGGAGCTCTTTATGAAGATAAGATAATCCCTTATTACTCCCCATGTCAGGGGAAATTTTCCATTTCCATTTTCCATTAGTATGATATAGTGTTCATGTGTAGACAGCATTGTATTTCTGTTTTTTCTCATTATTTAAATAATTAGGTTTTTACTCGTTTTTTATGTACTTGTCATGCCAAACGTGGAGTCACCTTCCATCCAACTATCTATCAGCTATACCCGCTTCATTCTGTGGTGGATCACAGAGCCTATTTCAGTTGACATTAGCTGAGAGGTGGGGTGAATCCTGGGTGAATCTCCAGTTAATCACAGGGCAAACAAAGACAAAAAAAAAAAAAACCCTGCAGTCACACCTACAGCTAATTTAGAATCACCATTTAATCTACCAAGCATGTCTGGAGCACCTGGATGAGAACATGCAACATCCATTCAGAATAACCCCAACCAAATAGCAAGTTTAAACCCAAACCTGTCTTTGGGTCACCTCGTTTGCTCAAATTTATTTTAGGATCATTTGCTGTGGCTCTAGTACAGTTACAAACCCAGTCTTGAAGAGGTCCCTGAGTTAAAATCTATTTTTTAAACACTAATTTAACATGATATCTATTCCCAAATGTTTGCATATTCTCAGATTAAAGAGTTTACTTCAAGCTGAAGAAAGATTTTTGATATTTTGCCAGTTAATATATTCATATAGATTGCTAGAATGTGCCTTCTCGCTCCTACAGCCCGCTTTCCTCGTGCCTCCCCTTAACCCTCTGTTTCTCCCTTTTGTGTGCACGAGCATTAACGTGCACAAACATGCACAGTACAATCTGGAATAGTGTTTTCAGAGCCACGTTGCTTATTTTCCACTTACAGTGCCAGGGCTGGGCATTAACACCAAATTCTTTCTCAGTGCACACCCAGAGCTGATATCACACTGTGAGAGATAACTGCTGAATTTGATATAAAGTGTATTAACATGAATATCTCTGACTCCACCTTCAAACTATCGCCTAGCACACGTGGGAGCAAAGAGAGCTGCAGCATCAATTAGAGAGTAGGAGGAAGGGGTGGTTAAGAGATCCCAGCCGCTGATTTTGGCTCCTCGTCTCCAGTCATGCCTCTACTAGTGGGCCGACTCCCTATTTGATGCACATCTCCTTAACAGGGGAGATGTGTTCGCTGACAGTACGGTACATCCCACTCAACATGCACACCGTCTCCTCCTCACTCTGCTGCAGCTTCTCATGGCCAATCTATATAGTGTAACTTGATTTACAGCTACAGAGTCCAGTTTTTATTACTTGGACTAAATGTCAAGACTGTTTTGACAGATTATAACAGACAATCAGGACTGCAGGAAAAATCAGTGAGGCAGACCTGTTTTCCATCTGGTACTTAAACATGTCCAAAGTTAGGAAACAGGCCATTCCAAGTCCTTCCTTCACTAAAACTTTTTTTTTTTTTTTTTTTTTTTTGCCAGATGCCATGAGTCTGGTCAAAAATTAAACAGTCTATAAAGACAGGAGAAATTGTAAACCTGTAATCCTGAACAACTACTGCAACTCCAAATCCTGAATCTGTAACCTTGAACCACTCTGTATAATCTATATTATATTTTCACTAAAGCAATGTTGCTCTCTGATGAGTTGCACTGTAGTTCACCCACTTCATGTTAACAAAGTGTCAACAAGTGTATTTATAATCATACACAAGAACTATTTCCTTACTGATGCCAAACTAACCTCTAATATAATTTCTTCCAAATACCACAATGTCTTAATCTCTGATCACAGCCCGGTAGAAGTAAAAATAAACTTTGGCATAACCAAGCCCACTTATGATTGGCGTTTTAACCCTTTTATTACTTAATGATACAAAATTTCATCAGCATATAGTCAGTTCAATAACGGACTATCTTTCCCATAATGACACTCCTGACATCTCTGATAAAAATCCTTTGGGAAGCTTATTGCCTACTAGGCCAAACTAAAAAGAGACAGAAATAAAGAAATGGCTGACATCACAGCACAGTTGTCAACTCTCGAAAATGACTATCGGCAATCTGGTGCAACCTCCATATTTAATGAAATTCTTAAGCTAAAATTCAAATATAGCTCGATTCTCTCTCACCAGGTGAGCACGACACTCTTAAAGATTAAACAAAAACATTTTGAACTGGCCGACAAACCAGATAAAAAACCATTTCCTACTGTCCCTGAACGCAGCAGAGGCTGGAGCCTTCATGCTCGCCAGATAAACTCTAGTGGACCCTGTGAATTCACGCAGTCGATGCCAGCAGCTCCTCAGGACTGAGAGGACGTTAAAGTGGAAGCGAAGACTGGTGCAGCTGCATTGAAACCAGCGGATCAGGAGTTAGAGGCTGCTCGGAGGGAAATCTGTTTCACATCAGTGGATCTATCATGACTGCGAGGATCCAGGGGGCAGCTGTCCGGGACAAAGTAGCGCCGGAGAGCCGAGCAACAGGTCAGTTAGTGAGGATGAAGGAAGACTGATGCATCTGTCAGCTGCGTGAGACGGTGACAGAGGCTTTGAATGAGTTTAATCATAACTGCTAGGCTATATTTTCCCTTTAGAGATGGTGGGATTCAGCTTTTTAACGTCTTTGCATCTAAAATCTTTTTTTTTTTTTTTTTTTTTTTTAAATCTGCTGTGGACTTGATCAAATAATGAATGCAACTGATGCAAAGATCGCTGTGTTTCTGGCTGGTGCACAACTGTAAGTGTTAGATCCCACTTTGTGTATTTAATAATAATAATAATAATAATAATAATAATAATTAATATAATAATTAAATAGTATTAAACATGCTGTTATTCAAATTCTTGTCAGTCTGGGGCTTCTGCTGTAGCTCCTCAAACTAAATTAGGTCTAAAGTCATTTATACCAGCTTGACTTATTCCTAAAAGGAGAGGAAAAGTATATTTTGCCCCTCTATACATACAGGTTTATGTTAGTATCTTAAACAAAAAGTTTTAATTCACTGCATTGCATTAAATGCACATTTTTCCTACATGAATTGTGTCACACCTGCTTCAAAATAAATACGGTAATTATTTCAGATTGAAACAATTCGTCATAATGGTGTTGTTGTTGATAATGTTCATAACTGAGGCTCACTGTCAGAGTTTAACCTTACTTTTTCTGCTTTTACTGTATCACATCCAACCTCTTTTCCCCCAAACTTGTATGATTAGGAGGCAGATTTCACTACTTCAGCTCTGTGCCTGAGTTAATAATGATGGTCATTTGTAGTAGAAATTAATGTTACATCTCTGTTTTTCTACTTAGATTATTATGCAAGTTTTTCTTTCTCGGCAGAGTAAAAGTTAATTTAAGTAGCTAAATTGTAATTTTGCATTGTTACCTGCTGCAGTTGTGTTTTGCAGATATTGTTCTGTGCTTATTTTCAATCACGTTTAAAAGTGGATAAATATGAGCTGCAGCAGCTGCCTTCTTGAAGAGGATGTAATTTGTATCTAACTAGACCATAAGTGATTTCAGCTGCTCAGCATTTGTTGTGTATTTCAGAAGTTGAAATACTGTTTGTGTTTCTCTGGGATCATCATTTTTTTCTGATTTCTAAGAAACATTTGCTGTTTGTTTGTTCAACCTCATGCTATTACAGTGAAAAAATCAAGAACAATGTATTTAACTCTTGCTTTACCTCACTTTTACTAAGTTGAAGGCATTTTTGACATATAAGTCAAACAAGATTAATTCACTGGGTTGGAATAATTGTATTCCCAATAAAACAAAGATAAATGAAGTTAAACTAATTGCAGACTGTGTGTTGACTCTAAAATTTAACTAGAAATATATAGCAGCTGTTTTATTTTCTGCTGTACTGTGTAACATGACTGAAAGTTTATTTTGTCTTTTGTGGTGGCAGAGAAAATGGTGAAGGTCAGGAGAGCTGTGTGGCTGGTACTGGGCATGCTCAGTCTGTCCATGCTGCTGGTGGTGCTGGGAATCTACGCGACTACTCGGACTGAAAGCCTGAATGTGACCGGCTACGCCTCTGGAGTTATTGTATGTTGTTTATTTGCCCCTTGACAAATTGTTGTCATGATTTATTCAGCCTGATGACAGACAGTTGGGATTAAAATAAACTCTAAGATGTTGGCTTTTAACTTTGCAGCCTTCACCAGGAAGTTTTAAAAGGTATTCAAACATCCTCAGCATGTAATATCCATTATGAAATTAAAACTGCAATCCTTCACTCTTCTTGCAGCAGCCAAAAGTTTTATCTTCACTCGCTGCAGTATTGAAAACATTTGCTTAGGCAGAGATGGTTTTAGGTAGACTCTGAAATTGATGACTGCAAGTTGGGCAGACAGACGCCCAGTCATCTGGCATTCGGTTTGTCTTGTGTTTTTTTAGCTGGAAGAGCAGATACTGTCGTATTTCTTCTGAACTGTGTCCACCAAGAGTTGTCAGTGTCAAAATATAAGCCATGGATAATTGCAAACTTTTAACATGTTTTGCAACAGTATTTAACATAAAACATATTGTGTGCTGTCAGATTTGGACCACAACAGCTGCTCTCAGGCATGGGCATGTAAATATTGCCATTTTATTCTTCATTTGGCAGATTTTCTTGTCTCGGAATAGAACCAAATCAAAACGAAGTGCAACAGTTGTTATGAAAATGAACCATACATCACTGAATTTGCACAACGCTTAAGTTATTTTATTGTGTCCACTGCAGCTAACGCTTGGATCTTTCCTGGGACTTCTTGGACTCCGTCTGGAAGAGAACCGCAAGCAGCTGGTATGTTTTTCTGCTCTCCCTATATCATGTCAACAGACACATGCAGTATTTACAGACATACGTATATCATCTACCATCCTTTTTCCTTTATGTTTTCCCTGCTCTGACCTGCCAAAAGAAGTGGGACGTAGTATGACAGAGTGCTGTTCTCGTAGCCGACACCTTGCTCTGATTTCTTCTTCTTGTGAAATCTGTTGGCACTATTCAGTTAATATATTAGTATTGTCAGAAACCAAGCACTTAAATGTAATTGTGAACAGTAGGCTGAGTGTGTGAGATTGATACTGAGCATTTACAAAGTTTACGTTTTGGTGGAATATCTGAAATAGAAGAGCTAAAGTAAAGAAATGGCTTAAGCAGTGCATTTGTCTCCACCAGTGTAAGCAGCGATCATTGGCGTGTCCAGCTAATAAGTTTTTAAGGTTACTGCTTTATAGGAGTATCAAAGTTCTGCTTTTTGTCTGGATTCCACCTTTATCCTCAGTCTGTTTCCTTGGTTTTTGTACTTTCTGTAGAACAAAACTATGAATGAATTCTGGTCAGAGAAGATGTAATCAAATGAAAACATCCTTCTGGTTTTATATTCCTTAAAGTAGTCCCGTTTGCCTTGATGACAGTTTGGCAACCTATTGTTGGCAGTTAATTAGTAGAACTCCTTGCCTTCATAATGCATTTGAGACTATTCGGTAATGTTGTTTCCAACAAGTAGCCCTATTTGTCTCCAGTCTTAGAAGAACCTTGAGGAACCTTTTGGGGTTCCTCACTATTGCCACTGCATCCGTGAGGAACCCCTGCAGGAGATGTTTGGGTTTCCATTTTTACATCTTTGTTCCTATTCTTATTATTATACAATACTTTTTTTTTTTTTACCCCTAAACATAATCGCAATATGAGACAATATTGCAGATATTTCTACATAAATGCTGACTATTTTAAAATGAGACAAACGAGGACCTTGTCATTAATGCTGTGAGTCATTTACTCACAAATCTGTCAGCAGAACATCAGACAAGATCCTAGTTTGCCCAAATATTAAATTATATTTGTTGAAATATTGTGCACAATTACAATAAAACTAAGTCTTAAAAATAACATACGCTTGAAAAATATGCCAGTTAAGCCTATACCTAACTGTGCAACAATTCCTCCAGAAGCCCCCTTTGAGATATTAAAGGTTCCTCCAGCAACCTTTTTCTAAACTAAGCTGTTAAAGGTTTTTCCAGGAACTTTACTGCAGTAATCTATATAATGCTAAAAACCATTCAACTACATCAAGGCCAGTTTGTTTACTTGTATCTGTCTGTGTGGATCCTCAGTCATCCAGGTCGTGGGGATATTAAAAGCTATATTAGAAGGCAGCTGGAGTTCTTTTTTTGGTTTCTGAAGATGTCTCACTGCTTATCCAAGAGGCGTCCTCAGTTCAAACTGACTTGTGGGGCATCACAGATATATATTGTCTCCCTCGAATCATATATCTAACGGCCCAGTAACAACCCAAGAACATTCCTCATGTGAACGGTTGTGAAACTGCCCAGTCTGGCTCATTCAGTGTGTTAATGGTGCTGAAACATTCTGCGGAGAGATCTCAGCATTGAGTTATAAGTAGTAGTGATGTAGACTACCTACTCTGTTTAAAGATGGCTGTTCCAGTTTAACATAGAAGACTTCCTTCGCTCCTCTCTCAAACCATCTGTCTCCTCTGTACAGTATGTGAACATTGCTGTCCTCAGAGGAGTGTCACTTGTCCTTGAGATGTAGGTGGACTGCTGAGTCTCGTCCTGAAGAGCTGGGGCACATTTAACAGGAAAAATGATGACCATGGTCAGACTAATGAAACCATCAGAACAAATTAAACCAAATGCAGTCAGTTAAAACCATAAAACAATTAAACTATTACAGCAAAAGTAAACCAAATCATGGTTTGATGAACTACAGGAGTGTTTGCTAGCACTGCACACACAGAAAAAAAATAATTTAGGTCTAGACTGGATAAGCGAGTGAGAAAAAATTGTTTTTTTAAACTGAGAATTGAAAGCTAGTACCTGCCACTGAGAAAGACTATATGTAGGAACTATTAAGGCATGCTGGTCTGATGACCTAAGCATGTGACGTAGGACATATCTAGGCAACAGGTCAGACAGATAAGCCAGGACTAGTCAGTTCTAGCACTTGTAAATGTAACGAAAATTTATAATTATTCCTATACTGAACAAGCCTAAACAATGAATAATGTAATTAACAAATTGCAATTTAGAATATACGTTATGCAGTGGGTCTGACTCAGTGTTTAAACTGTCGTATCAATGTTTTTACAAATCCATGTCATCTTACTCATGTAACAGTTGTGCTTTTGGTGGTGGTTCATGTGCTAATGCGCCATCACATGATTTAAATCTATTACACAGTCAATACTAAACTGAAGCAGGACTTTAAAAATTATATTGCAAATCAAATTGCAAAATCTGTCACAAAAAAGATATTTAACTAAATCATTCCACCAGGATGCCAGATGCCGTTATAGGCGAAATTTGCTTATGTATCAAACAGCTCTTATATTATTGATTTGATCTGCAGGTCTAGTTTTAAAAGAAGAATTAATTGAGCGAAGAGAAAACAACAGTCCATCAGTATTTCAAGACAAGGAGGTCAGTCAGTCTGGAAAATTTCAAGAACTTGGAAAGTTTCTTCAAATGTTGTCAAAAAATACTTCAAACTCTGTCATGAAATCTCACAAGGACCGCAGCAGAAACAAGGAAGATCAAGACTTCTTTGTGCTGCAGAGAAAGTTTGTTATTCAGTTTTTCAACATTTAATAGCATCTGAGATCAGAGCCCACATCAATATTTCCAAGAGTTCAAGCAGCAGACATATCAAACTATATTAATGTTTGTATTTTTTTACTATTGTCATCAAAAAGTGCAGCCATTTGGTTGGACTGTGTAATCTGTTCTTGATTTAGTGATTGTAAAATCTCTCAAGTGAAAAAAAAAAAAAAGAACAAGTGAGCGATCACACAAAACAGGCAATTTGTAAGAATCTTCTGTCCGACTGCCCTTATATGCTGCTCACATTAAAATATTAAAACAAGGTGCCCGTATAGCTCAACGCGTTGAGCGAGCGACCCATGTACAGGGGCTGGTCCCCGACGCAGCTGGCCCGGGTTTGATTCCCGCTCGCGGCCCTTTGCTGCATGTCTTCCCCTGTCTCTCTCTCACTGCAGCTGTCCAATAAAGCCGATAAAAGGCCAACAAAAACATAAAAAAAAAAATATATATATATTAAAACAACATTAAGTCCTTGCAGAAGAGGGAAAAACGATTATAGATGCTAATAGACCGTCAAGTTCTTAAACACACATTTCTTTGACTAAAATACAGCTCTGGATGAGGCAGCCAATCTCAGCTAATTTCAGAGTTCATGAAACTGACCTCTGCTGACTCTCTCCTGCAGCGCATCTTTTTGCAGAGGCCTCATTGGAAACAATTAAAAGTTCATTTGATTGTTTCAGTATGAAACATGTTGCTGCTGAAGTAATTTGACCGGCCCACGGCTGTACTAATGTTATTTGAAAAGATTTCCAAATAAAGTTAATCAGATCTTCTTCCAGATATCAGATGTCATGTCTAGGTCCATTTATTTTACTGCTTCGGATTAAAGTCCCATGTGTATTATGTAACTTTCCCTCATTTCCATTGTGTAGTCGCTGACATTTACCGCACAGTATGGGGAAGTTTTGGGATTTGGGTTTGACAGACGTTCTACAAAGTGAGCCAAAAATTGAAATGTGTGTTTTATTATTAGCTTTTCGCTAGTGTTGTAAAAAGAGAGTCAGCAAACAGATGTATTTCTTTTTAGATGTTTACAGTCTAGTAACACTGTCCTCAAGGGGCAGAGAGCAGGATTTTACAGTTACTCCCATATTTGTCTGCAATTTGCTGAACTGTTAAAAACATGTGTGTTATGGTGCCATAATTTTCTAGACTGTCTTTGCAGCACCAATAAACAATGCTGCATACAGTGATACATCTATACAGAAGAGCATGAGTATTTTCACACAAAATAGACTTTTAGTGGTGTTAATACTCATCCAAGACATGTGGAACTTGTGAAACCAGCTGAAACAAAACCTTACAGAGCCATAAGCTTAAATGGAGATTTAAAGTAGACAATGGGCTATTTTCTGGAGGCAGAGTTCACAAAAAGACCCCAGTTTTGATCTTAGCAGAGCAGCCATTTTCACCTCTTCACCCTGACATATGTTCTTTAAAACTATACTGTCAAAACAATCCTGGCTTATGCTGGCAGATCAATAGTAGAGCATCCTTTCCACTGAGGACATAAGAGCTTTTATGGACAAGACATCCATTGAAGGAGTTTTTGCAGAGAGCAGATGGTGTTGGGCTTCGGAGGTAGATCACTTCACTGGTGAGATATGCTTTTTTAACAAGACCTTGAACTGTCAGAGAAGACAAGAAACCTATTCAGCACAAAATAATGTTTCATAGTGGAATTTTCATTTTTCATATTCAGTTCATTGAAGCATTTCTCCAGAAGGTGATAAGGTTAACTAGTGATTAATGCAGAGGAGGAATGAAGGAGAGATATACTGAGGCTGATAAGACTCTCAGCATTGTTTAGTTACAGCATGCTTACATCAGCTATCTTGCTTTCAAGTAGGCAGGAATAATAATAATACTTGGGTCGTAAGCAGTGTTGGGCACGTTACTTTTAAAAAGTAATTAGTTATGGTTAGTTACTTCTCCCAGAAATGAACTGAGTTAGTAAGTGAATTACTCCACTATAAGATAAACTAGTTACCAGGGAAAGGAACAATTGCATTACTTTTAATTTTTTTTTTTAAATATGTCAAAGAATTTGGATTTTTTGTCTAGACAGGTTTCACAAGCCAGTTTCAGAGTTACATATTCTAATTCTTAAAATCCCATTTTGAGCTCGGCATTCATGTTAGCTTACTCGGCATCTGTATTTACAAAAAGGTCTTTCTGCATGTCTGACCGGCACCTGCTCTCCCCGGTATTTTGCCAATGAGGGCTCTGAAACACACCGGATCGCAGCTGGAAATGCGGACCGTCCAGCTGAAAGCTCGGTCACGTGACCACGTAGTGGCCCGCTGTTGCTCGAGCGCTTGTCACGTGACAATGTTGTGGTCCGCTAGTGACCGCCCGCGGTCCATGCGGGTTTCAGATGCGGTGCGTTGGCGTGCGGGAAAATCGCATCTAGTGGACACACACCTTGAGTCAACTGTTGATAGCGGGAGCATGTTCTCAGCAACATATCTGCCTATCTTTCTATTCAGTTCAGTCTGTGTCACAAGTTTTTGTGAAGCTGGAGCAGAAAAATCCAGCTTTAGCTGCTTGAACAGCGTGACTCAGTGTCCTTCTTTGTAAGTGGAGCTCAGGTTAGCCACACCTGGCCTGCTATCATCATCAACAGTATCAACAACGGTGTTTTTGGCCACTACTTTTGTAGAAGCCTGTGCCGTTGAGATGCTTTATGGGTGTGTAAGTGCGTGTTTACTAGATGCGTTTTTCCTGGTTTCAGTCTGTTTCTTTTGTGGCTGACTAATTCTCCAGCTTTGGAGAGGATCCGCTCACATGGCATAGATGTTGCTGGCATGTGGACATATTTTTTGGCCATCCTGAAGAGGTTTGGATATAGTTTGAAGTGATGCCCAGTGAATGAGCAGGTCTTCTCCTCAGATAGACACCTTCTACTCTCACAACACACTCTTTCAACCACTCAAATGACTCTCTCTATGTACCTATCTATAACCTATTCTACTATAGGTCTAGTGTGTTTCTATGAATGAATGTGTGTTGTGTATGTGTGAATCTATGTGTGTGTGTATCTATGAGTGTTATTTAGTGTATGAAATGTAACTAAATTTATCTAAACTTAATTCTACCTAAATGTGTACTCTCCCTGACTTCTTTCCAAATGGCAAATGTACTAGCGTAATCTCCCCTCAAAAACCCACAGTTTGAGGAGTGAATCAGACCCCTTTTAAGACCTGGACAGATTGAAATGTCCAACCGCTTCATAATTCCCACGAAGCACCGCAACACACGCTGTGACGCTCTTTTTCTTCACAATCAACATGTAAATTAATACTTCAAACTGCAATAAAACAGGATCCACCTACTCGTAAGATCGATATGAGGATTCTTTGTTATATAGTTGTAGAACAGACGTGTATATAATCACATTCACATACAAACAGACTCATACACACACATTTTGATAAATGTAGGATCTTAAAATTAATCTTTCATTTTCTTTTCAGCAGCATGGTTTTAACCACCTCGTGAAGAAACCTAATAGCTTCACACTGATGTGTTCAGATGCCTGATCAGCACGCAAAACTTTTATCCTTCGGAAAAATTATTTTTAGAAAAACTTTCTCAGCCATAATCTGCATTCTTGTCAAGCTGTGCACTGATCTCAACCGAATAACGTTAGTCTTTATTGTTTTGTTTGGAAACTCCTTCAGTTTTGCTTTTCTCTTTGTTCCTCTTCCAGCTGATGGCTGCCATTGTATTCCTCAGCTTCGGGATCATCACCTCTTTTCTGTGCCTGGTGATCGATGGTGTCTGTATTGTCTTAAACATGGTGAGTTATCCACACTTGCATGTGAACACTGTAACTCTAGAGATGGCTGCGCTGGATGATGAAACAACACAGTAACAGAAGATCCTCAAACAATAAGTCTTGTTGGCCTGCATCACTGTTGGCAGTATTGACACTTTGCACAATTTTGCCCACAAAAAGAGTTCCCACTAGCTTTAGTGCAATCTTTATGACATTTCTCAGGTTTGATTTTTTATTATTTTTTTACTATCCAGATTATTTGTTATGAAAACACATCGTGAGAAAACAGCAGTGCTGCTACTTCGGTTTTGAAGTTTCATCCAGGCGGCTCAATCAGAGCATAAGAATTAAAGTACCTCAGTTTGTTTTTGGTTTTCTGTGTCCAGATGTCTGATGTTCTGATAAATAGCAGTTTGTACATAGTCTCCAATAGTTATAATTATGAGAGGGTAGCCTATTAAAATCCTAACAGTTGATTTGGGACTAAATCAGTATCAAACTCAAACTACATAAATACTTCAAAAACACTGATGAATAGTCAAGTACAGTGGAAAGACATACAAAACTATAGCTTTCATTATTGATCTTTTAGATTTTCAGATGTGTAATATATATATATATAGTAAAGATCAAGGATGTCAAACTCGTTTGTTTGAAAAAAGTCAAATGTAATGCCCCAGTTGTCCAAAACACATTGTGGCGTCAACAAGGTAATGGGATAGAGGTGTTGCAAAGTGCTGTCACATTCTCATTTATAACATAACAAGCCTTTACAGCCTCACATTGACAACACTTACATGGTAGTTAAGTCTGTGATGGTTTTAGTGCTCAGGCCTCAAGGTGGAGATCAAAATTGGACTCTTGTGAGCTGCACTTTGTGGGCTTGTGCCTGCAGCAAATGACTGTATAAAAAATTCATGACTGACATCAGCTCTAGCACAAAAGTGAAAAAATAGTTGTAAACCTAGTATTCAGAGCAGACTGAAGCCTGAGCTTTACTTTTCCATACATTTAGCTCATTATTTAAAACTTTGTCCACATTTAATATTAGCATCTTCTATTGTAGCAGTGTATGTATGTGTATATGACGGAAAATGAGAAAAAGCATGAGAGGTCCCCTTTAAAAGATACGGTTGAAGACTTTAGGAAATGTTACATCGAATTTTCTACATCAAGATAAACCACTTCAGAAGTACCATTTCATTTTCAGGAGGCCCTATAATGAAGATGTATTACAGACAACATTTTCAATTAAAGAGCAGAACACTTCCCACAAAAGAAGAATCATCAGCAGTCACCACATCAAGAGAATATTTCCACCCATGATTCAAGCCTGTTTTCCAAAACTGCTTAGGTCCTGTTGGAATCACTGTTGCTTCAAATCAAACCGCACACATTGCATGATGCACAATAATTGAATTATATCCAGGGCTTTATTCTTCCTCCCCTGACAGTCTGACCAAACTTAACCATCCGTGATTACGACGAATACCACCAGAGAAACAATTCCCAGTGAAGTGAACCTTATTTTACCAGTTTATTGAAGCCAAAAGTAATTTGTCTTCAAAGTGTTCTAAATGAGTTTTGGAAAGTTGAGTTTTTTGACTATAAAGTCAACATAGTTTACTCTGTTCAAATGTGTCATCTAGATTATTTGTATTATTCTTGTTTTACTACCCAAGCAAGGTTGATTGGTGCCGGGAATTTTGTGGATGATATTTCTTCGTATTTGAACTTTTGCCAGGACATCCGTCCACTGAAAGAGGAGCGATGTCAGTATTACAGCAGCGGCAGCAGCTACATCTATGAGAATTTCTACACGTCTGTGAGTACAGATGCACTGATGTGTACAGATTTACACACTGCAGTTAGGTAAAGCTTTGGCAGGTCCAGAATTAGTAAGATTTATACCAGCTATATGCCACATTTTCTATTTTAGCTATGGGTGTGTTACTTGTCTCTGTTGTATTAGCTGTTGACGTTTTCCTTTTTTAGGTGTCGTGTTGGAGCCCGAAGGAGTCCTGCACCATGACGGTACGAAGTGGGACCTGTTACTGCTGCGACCTCTACGACTGTGCCAAGTGAGACAATGCACCATATTACTGCAGCGTTACATGTCATCAAAAATCGATCAGACACAAACCCATCATCTGCTAAAATATTCTCATGACCACTTCAGGATTGACTTGACATTAATTGTAACTATTTTTGTCTGAGAAATCATTTGGAATAATCAGAGCTTTTGCTTTGTTCTGCAGTGGAGGATACCTCAGCAACTACTATGAGTTTGTTGGAGTACAAAGCTGTGAGGAAGTCTTTGTTCTGTACGTGTTAATTTGGATCCTCGCCAGCCTCAACCTTGTGGCATTCTTCGCAGGGATACTGACCACAGCGGTGCTGGGCAGCATCAAAGACTCGGTAAGACATAGACAACAACTGGTTGCACACACACCTGAACATAGTACAATTGAATTCTTCCCTGCTTACGTGAATATTGTTGGCCCACTGCATTGTCAGGTGGAAATGCTCAGCCATGGTACGTTCAAAGAGGAAAAAAGAACATTTTCACTAGAAACATGCACATCCAGTTGTGTGACTAATATGCCACACGTTACCATTAGCTTTGATCATATGCGCACAGGTCAGGGCATTCAGAGACGGTGACAGCTGTAAGAGTGATTTAAGATCAATGAACAAGCACTGGGTGGGTTACTGAGCTTTATGGTGCCTGTTGTGCTTTAGTGCAAATGAAGTTCAACCAGTGTTTGTATCTCTTTACTTCTCTCCTGCTCTCTGTACCAAACATGCAGCATTTTAACACAGCCAAATTCCCAACAAAGCTGTTGTCATGTATGTCTTTTTCTGTTTCTGTTGTCAGACAACAGAATGAATATGAAATCTTGAGTCAAACGCAGCCCATTAAGACTTCATGTTAACCTGCGGCCACTTCAGAGCCACTTTCAAGTTTCTGCAGCACTAAAATACAGATCTATAACTGCAATGTTGTCTGACAAACTCACTGAACAATAGCTGTGCTGTGAATTAGGTGATGTTTCCATGTAAAACGTTTGCTCAGGGAGGCAGCACGTGCGTTGGTTAGCACTGTCACCTCACAGCTAGAACATCGAATATCATTCTGGGGCCTTTCTGTGTGCAGTGTGTGTTCTCCCTTCGGCTTCCTCCCACAGTCCAAAGACATACTGAGTTCCACTGGTGATTCTAAATTGTCTGTAGGGGTGAATGTGAGTCTGCTTGGTTGTCTGTCTCTCTGTATGGTCCTGTGAAACACTGGAAACATGTCCAGCATGAACCCTGCCTTCAACCTTAGTCAGCTGGGATAGATTCCAGGCCCCCACAACCCTACAAAGGAATAAGCGGTGTATAGATAATGGATGAAATGGATGGATGTTTGTTCAGACAGAATGCTGCAAGTGATAGAAAGTCAGAGTTCAAACACTCATCCATGTAAAACCAGGTGTTATACAGTCATTCTGGGGACAAGTGGCACAACATGGGACCTTTAATCATTCAGATTTAGAGCACATCCCTTAACAGAAACTCAACTTTGCTTCTTTATAGCATAGTAAAAAAAGAGCTACTTAACTCTGTTCAGGTATATTATTTTTTGTTGTGACTAGGTTCAAGGCCAAACACTGTGTGTTTAATAAGCTTGATCTCTGAACAACACAACTCAACCCTGCGGTTGAGAGGAACCTAAATGTAATCCAAGCTTAGTTTTACACAGATGTTGTCATTTTGGATAGTATTTTAAAACCCCCAATGACACATATTATAAAATTTCCTTAACCTCAAATGGGTCTTACATTCTTTGGTTATGTTCTGATTTCTTTTTTTTTTTTCATATTTCTTTTTTTTTGTTTGATGTGAGAAAACTACATATACAGCCATGGAAAAAAATATTAGACCACCCTTGTTTTCTTCAATTTCTTGTTCATTCCAATGCCTGGTACCACTAAACGTATATTACCTGAAGAATACAATGAACACGACAAAAAATGCATGTGATTACATCATACTTTATGTCCTATTTGACATGCTGAAGCTCCATTGTATTCCCAGGGTATATAAGAGGCCATTTCATGTCATCAGCAGCACATCTAAAGGCCTAGAGTGGTTTCCTGCTTACATTCAAGCCGTAGCACAACTCAGAAGTTGTCAGCTCTCACATAATGCCTAAAACTAAAGAATTATGTGAAGCCACAAAGGCAGCCATCTTGGCACTGCTGGAAATTGGCATGAGTGAGAGACAGGTAGCGAAAAAACTGAAGATCTCTCTATTATTTATGGTAAAGAAAATGAGTCTGTTCTTTTTAAGACAAGATTGTGAATGTTTGTCTCACATGCTGTGGTTAGATGGCTGGAAACTGTCCCTGCAAAATCAGGAACATTCCACTGGTAATACCGGAATCTGATTCATTCAAGTCCACATCAGTCCAGATGCTGTTGCGTTGCCGTCTGGTGTATAAATTCTTGTCTGTTGAGTCTCTTGTTCCCAGCACGTTTTTATGGTCTATTATAAAAATTTATTATTATACGATGGGTATCTGTCTTTTGAAAGTTGTGTGGCTTTAAATCAATTTTTATGACTCTTGTTTTATTAATACCAGAGTTGCAATAAAAACATCAACGGCAGGATACCAAGTTGAGAGTGGGCCATGAAAGCTGTAAAACACTGACTGTTGTATTAGCAGGGTTATCGAGCCGTCTCTGCATATTTATGCCCAGTTCATCTGTGAGGTTTATCCTCCTCTGCTCCTCACTTCGAAAACCATCAGGGGCACTTTACCCATCAAATTGTCGGAAAAGCTTAGAAAACCGTTACTTGTGGGCTGTTCGTGGTCAACCTGGCTGGTAGACTATATAAAGAGATGTTTTTGACTTTCATCTCAGGTGGGGAAAGTGGCTTAGAAGGTTCAGGGCCATCAGCTGACTTTTTTTGGGAATGCTTTGAGTGTCTGACTGTGTGAATCAAGTCGTTCTTTGCTTTTCTTTTTTTCGAACAACCTCGAACAAAACTAGTGACTCCCACATAAGTTGTGTTTTGAGTCTTAAATTTTAGTTGATAGATGCAGTGGGCGGTAGTTGGGACAAATCTTACTATCACCTTTCAGATACCAGCCTTCCTAGATATGCCATTTTTTATGCCAATTTGGGGTAAATGGCTTTGATAATAGTATCTGGTTGTACATATTATTATAATCATTAGATTGGATTATTGAGGTGTGTCTTAAGACAAAGATTATTGTCTGTAATTACAGCTCCTTACAACTAAAGTCTGTAACAGATCTTAGTTTGTAGCAAAAAAGGAAAGCGCAGGAAAGAACAGTTGTTTGCAAAGTAAATATGCTGAAGTGTCCACTGTCTCTGTCTGCAAAATGTGAATGTTTTCTTTTAAAAGTAAACTGAATATATTCTGACAAAACAACAACTTTAAGACATTATCTTGGCTTCTTGGAAACATTTTTTACTATTTGTCTTTCATTTAATACACCAAACAGAAAGCCAGATTAATAATAAATATTAAAAATATTTGCAACTTTAGTTGAGTACTGCTCTTGTCTAACTGAGGATTGACCCTGGTCGACACCAACCTGATACCGAATTCAGCCCCTCCTGCACAGTGAAGCTCACCTCACACGGTGCTGTGTCCTAAATCTCTGCTGAAAACTACTTCCACACACCAGCACTGTCTTCTTAGGACACTAAAGATCTTTGTGCTGCCAGAGATCGAGTTGATCTGGCCTGACTGATTGTAAACTCTGCAACCATGAACACAATAGCCGACTGACCACAAACTGTGACAATAAAAAGCTTCACCCTCTTTAAAAGTTCTCCCTTTAAAAAAAAAAATGCTTTTCAACTTTAAATCATAGGAAATACAATTTTTTTGGGACAAGAATTTAGAAAAACAGACTCATGTTAAAGTAAAAACAGGTTTCTACAATCTAATATCAATTAAAAAAAATGCAAAGTAAGTGGTTGCATAAGCATTCATCCTCTTCAAGTGAATATTTAGTAGTTTTTGACTGCAGTTAAAGTATTGAATCGGTGTGTGTGTGTGTGTGTGTGTGTGTGTGTGTGTGTGTGTGTGTGTGTGTGTGTGTGTGTGTGTGTGTGTGTGTGTGTGTGTGGAGGTTTTAATTAGCTTTGCACATCTGGAGACTGCAGTTTTACCCTGTTCTTCTCTGCAAAACTTCTCAAGCTTTCTCAGGTTGCACAGGGATCATGAGGGAGCAGCTCTTTTCAAGTCCAGCCACAAATTCTCAGCTGGATTGAGGTCTGGACTCTGACTCGGCCACTCTAGAACATTCCCCTTGTGAGTTCATGTTGTTCATGGATTTATCGGCATCAGGTTGTCCTCCAGGACAGTGCAGCACTTTACTGCGTTCATTTTCCCCTCCACCTGTACAAGCTTTCTAGGGCCTGCTGCTTAGAAGCATCCCCATATCATGATGCTGCCACCACCGTGCTGCGCAGTGAGCATGTGTGTTTGTGATGTGGTTGAAAAACATAGTGGTTGTTATGATGTGCTGTGTTTGGTTTCCACCAAACATAGCAACTAGTCTGATGGCAAAAAAGCTAAACTTTGGTGTCATCTGACCAAATAACCTTCTTCCAGTTGACTTCCGAGATTCACACCTGCCTTCTGATAAACTCTAGTCAACAACAAATATGAGCTTTTTTCAGCAGTGGCTTTCTCTTTGCCACTCTCCCATAACCCTTTGACTGGTAAAGAACTTGGACAATTGTTGTCAGCACAGTCGCTCCTGTTTCAGCCACTTAAGTTTGTAACTCTGTCAGAGGAGTCATAGGTGTCTTGGTGGCCTCCCTTGCTCGTCTAATTAAGTTTTTGAGGATGGCCTTTCTGACGGATTTACACGTCGTATTCCTTCCATTTTTAAAGTTTGATTTAACTCTGCTCCAAGGAACATTCAATAACTTGGAAATTTTTCTCTCCGTTCTCTGAGTTATCTTTAAATGACTTGTTCATTCCACATTCCACAGTCCATGTAGGAGTGGTGAATTATGTGCTGTCCATGCCATATTTGCTACATACTGTGCTTGTCATGTAAATGGATTATCATTTATTGCTTTATTTTCTTTCAGATAATAAATTACATACAGAGCAACTTACAGTGTGTAAAATTTATGGGTTTGGAGCCTACAGCAAGTTTTTGGCTTTGACGTCAAGCAGACTACAGACAGGCCACCCAAGGGGAGACCAAAATAACACTCAGACTTTGACTCAGCGAAGGTTTTATAGGGAAGGATGTGTGAATTGCTAGTTGCATGCAGCATGTGGCAATTTGAAAAATTCCAGCAGATCAACCAGAGCAGGCTCTAGAGGTAATCGCATTGTACCTTTTAGGAAAAGTGCTCTTGGGCAGTCAGTTTTCTCCTTTCATGCATCACAAACCTGGAATACTATACCAAGTGCCATTCGTGAACAACCACATCTCACCTCATTTACTAAACATCTCAAAGCATGGCTATTGGAAAATCAGATCTGTGATGATAACACTGTGTAAATTTGTTTGCCGTTGATGGGGCTTGTCCCTGAGGACTCTGTGTAATTTGTTTTAAATGTGTAGATGTGGGCTTCGGGCAATATAGTCACATGTAATAGTGTTTAAGGATTATGAGCGATAGTGATAATGGGATATGTGCAATAGTGTTAGAAGGGACATGTATAGGGTAATTATATGTAATGTAGACGGGGATATGTACAATAGCGATTAAGAGAACTGTGCAGTATTATCATGTGCAATAGTGGCAATGGGAAATGTGCAATACAATTACATGTAATAGTGTCAGAGGGATACATGTAGTGGACTCTTACGTTACAGTGACAGAGGAATTATTGTAGTACAGCAATGTGCAATAATGATAGAGGGATATGTGCAATAGCAACAAAGAGATATTTGCAATATAATCATGTGTAAATGTTAATTAATTAATGTTTGGTAGCTGCTTTGGTCTCCCAGCTTTTGTCTGTTATGTCCACTATGTGTTATCACTTGTTGTTTGTTTTTCTTTTTTGTATGTCTTTGTTCAGTTATGGTTCTATGTTATTCTTTATCTTTGATCTGCCAGTGGGACTTGAGATGGAAATTAGCCATATGGCTACAATTTCTCGTATTTACATGGAAATGTACATTAATACGAACTGTCCCATTTTAAAAATAAATAAAGGAATGAATGAATGAAATGAAAGTGTATCAAATGGCAGACATAAGAAAGACAGATGAAAAAAAATTACCTTTATATCTTTATTTTATTATGTTCAAGCTGGACTGTTCACAAGTAGCAAATCTTGCCTCTTCAGGGCATCTATCTATCTATCTATCTATCTATCTATCTATCTATCTATCTATCTATCTATCTATCTATCTATCTATCTATCTATCTATAAGCCTGTTCTTTAGGGATTTCAGATCATTATTTAATGATGCTCCAGTTGCACTCAATGATTTGTTTGATTTTAGAGTCACAGCATCTATTTTGTTGTACAAATCGCAGTCTAGAGCTATTTTTAGCAGCAGTCTTGTTAGATTGTCAGAGAAGTTTGCACAATATATCTGCAGTGTCTTCAAGGACAGGACATCTTTCACAAGAGTTTTATAAAACAGTCACACATACGAAACTCAGTAAAGACCTCAGTCAGAGATTCAGTAGCGATAATGCATCTGCCCTCAAGATGTTCCAGTTTCTTATGAATCTTGGGTAACCGGGAGACAAGCATGGATTAGAGAATTTTCATTCATTAAGATGGCAAATTCAAGATCCAATTTTGGTCTCACACTTAGAAAAGGATTTTCTTAATTTCTTTTTTTCCATCTCATCTATCATGTGCCTCCAGTTGTTCATAATAAATGTTGTCAGCACATTTTATGATCATTTGCTCACTGTTTATTTGAGTGTTCAGTCCATCTCTAGCTCTCTCCTCTGGTAAAACTGTTCGTTATTCCATTTCTTGGCAATGAGCAGTGTGTGTTCCTGGCTCAGATCTTATGATCAGATGACTGTAATCATCCATATTTTATTTGTAGAGGCTCAATGTGACATGCTTTTGTTGTGTAAGTTATCAATCTCTCTCTCTCTGCACTTTAAATAATATGTTTCTCTTTCTTTGTATCAGCAGAGGTGTAGCAGCCCTGTGGCCGATCTGTCTCAGAGCTCAGCATCTTCCCCTACAGCTCCACTGCTGATGGACGCCAACACTCACACAGAACAGCAGCTCCACCCAGTCAGTGTGCACTCAACACACACACACACACACACACACACACACACACACACACACACACACACACACACACACACACACACACACACACACACACACACACACACACACACACACACACACACACACAAGATACAGTTACAAACATAAATCTGCTTTTTCTCCTTTGGTTCTTTTCTGTCTTCATCTCAGCACATGAGACTAATCATCTTATCAGTTCTGGAAACGCACAAACTTCTCCATCTTCACCCGACATCCATTCATTAAAAATTCTTGACACCACAGAGATTCAGATTGGTTGTTTTGGTTCCATCATAGACAAAATCAAAACAAATGCACCCTTCTCTCCTTCAACTTACTTCGATTTCAGCTGTTAGTTTTGGAACTAAATTAGGTGTTTTGAAGGATCTTGACATGAAATACAGTGTTGCAATGGAGTGGATTAATAGCTTGACTTGGTTTTATTTTGGCACCATTCGAAGTAAAAAGTTTTCTGCCCTCGATCTGAGTCATTTAATATTTCCCAATCTGACACCGTTTACCTAAATAAAACACATTTCCAGTACATCTTGAAATGTGTTCTAAGCATAAAAGCATGCATTTCAGAAGATGTGTATTAGTTGTAGTACCTTACTAATCTCAGTGTTTATTACTGTAGCAACATGTGGAAACATTTAGTACTACTAAAGGCAGTTCCATGTTCCAAACAGAGGGCACTGTGGGGGTTTAGCTTGCAACAGGCACCAAGACTTTTGTGACCCTTAATGACGTCCGGCCAGAGCTCATGTGTAAAGAAAAAGCTGGGAACAACTAAGACACTGTTTCTGTGTCACAGTAGGATGCGGAACAAAGCAGCCTTTGAGGCCCACATTATGTGTCTGTTAAGTAGCAAAATCAACAAAGGATATTATGTTCACTGTATTCAGTTTGTCTGCTGTGGCTATTCCTGGATTACACTGATGCTAAAAAAAAGTACTTTAACATGGGATGATTTTTGTAGATATAAGGAGCGTCTTCATTCTCTCAGTCCAATGTAGAATTTTGGCCATACTTATGATGCACATTGGAGATGACATCCTCAGGAAGTTTGGGTTCCCATGAGTTTAGAAAAACAGTAAATGTAACGTTTCTGCATCACAACCTCACCGCGACTTCCTCATTTTTCCTCCTCACAGTTTGAAAACCATTTATATGCAGACAGACACTAATTTTTCTGTAGCCTCTAATCCATGATGCGGTTTGAATAAGCTGCATAGACCATGGGAAGAAAGATATTATTTGTTGCATAGACCTTCAACTCACAAAAAACAGGTGATACTTTTTGGAAAGCATCGCAAAAAATGTAAGCCACACTAGTGAGTGAGACCTATGCTTGTGGTGCCTCTTATTTTTAAAGTAAACTTCTCATCCATTCTAGTGCTGACGCTTGTTTTGATCCAAAAATCAAGTTACTTTTTGAGCTGATTTCAATAATTTGTCAATAGTCAGTTAAAAGGAAAACCCATTTAACTTTAACTTTTGAATCTTCGAATTTTCACGTCAAGGTTCAAGATACAACAGTGCTTGAAAGTTTGTGTTTTCTATACTTCTGCATAAATATGACCCCAAACCTACATTACATTTATAATGGATTAAATCTAATCTGTGGTAAATGTGTTTTTTGTTTCTTTCCTCTCTTTGCTTGGTCCTGCCCTGCTCATCCAGGGAGCATCTGTGTTTTTCCCTCCAGCAGAGAAGACAGCTGCCACACAGAGTTTTCCTTCCTCACTGACTCCCCACATGGAGACCAACCCGCCTCCCTTCGTCCCGCTGACCAGCCTGCTGCCTTACAGAGTCCACGGCCTCCCAGTCTGAGCCCCACCAGCGCTGACCAGCAGCTTTGTACGAGAAAGAGATCTAAAATACTAAGAACAGAAAGGGATGTGTAATTATTCTTCTTGTTGTTTTTAACGTTGTTGGGAGGGAGGAAAGACAATATAACTAAAAGACAGATGTGCCGATCTGAATATTATACAGAAATATAAGTCTCTTAAAATCCAACCGTGGACGTGGTGATGTTTCATGGAAAATGTTTCTTGCTGCTTTTGATTAAATGCAAAGATTTTAACATTTGACTGTACTTCACTTAAAAACATGAATGTCTTAAAATGTAAAATGTCTGTAAATGAAATGTTTTGTGTTGTAAATGCTTTTCATGACTTCATGTGCATAGGAGGGCAAATAGACTGTAACCCAAACTTCCACAAACATCAGTAAAACCACATATAAATTAAAATTTCATATGGTAAAAAAATCAGAATGTAGCCTGTCACTCTCACGTAAGTGTTTGTTATAAGTATTAGGTTTCTGTGTGGTGTCACAGGCTGTGTTAAAGTTTGATTTAAGTCCTATGAAGCCCCACAAACATGATTTACATATATGTAATGTTTATGTCACTAACAATAGTTTCAAAGATTATATTTTGCTGTACTTTACGTTGAACTTTCCATAATGTGTCAGGTTAAAGTCTACACCAACAGTAATCCAGCTGTCGTCGTAGACAGCAGAATCAAACTAGTGACTCTGATGGTTTACTCAACAAAATAAACCACCACTAAACTGGAATAAGAACGCTGAATAAAATGTGACATGTCTTTTTATACGATGAATGAAATCAATGAAATAAATGATTGATTAAAACTGAAAGATTCTGGAATTTGGATTATTTACGGCCTTGTCTACTACAGCAGATAAGTTCAAAGAGGTGCATAACCACCATTTTACAAAATATCTCTACACAGGATGATACAAAAACAACTAGAAATCATATATTAAAGAACATTATGTCATTTGGCTTTTTCTGAGTACGTTTACTACAAATGTACATGGGCTTTTGAGTGCTGGTGAAGTGGTGAAGCAGTGCCATTCATTGTCAATGATTTCCATGTTTCTTTGTTTCAAAAAACAATCATGCATTTTGATTTTTTCATACATTTCTTATAGTTCTTCTGGGAATATAACATAATCTCCTGGGTCAAAAATATACAGACAGCAATTTGAATTATTAGTTTTGGTAATGTAAAAAGCAGTGTTAATCAAACTTTATTAGTGTTATGGCCTCTTCTCTTTATAACTGACTACAGCTGGTGATTCCTCTCAGCCAACTGAACTGGAATCCATCTGATACATACATCGGACTCTGCCACAAATACTACATAAGGAAAATCTAATGAGCTCAGCAAAGATCTGAAAAAGCAACCCTGAACTTGAAAAATTCAGGAAAGTCACTTGGAGCCATTTCAAAGCAGCTACATATCTTAAATCATCTGTGCAAACAATCATTTGTAAGTATAAAGTGCATGGTACAGTGGTGCCACTGCCACAATCAGGAAGAAAACACAAACTATCACCTGCTACTGGGAGACAGTTGGTCAAGATGGTCAACAGTCAACCAAGAATTACCAAAAAGCAGTTCTGCAATGAATTAAAAGCTGTAAGAACACAGGTATCAGTGTCCACAGTGTTTTACATTGATATGGACTGAGAAGCTGCCATGCAAGAAGGAAGTCCTTCCACTAGAAACATCTCCCTAAAGCTCAACTAAGGTTTGCTGCTGATTACATGGATACAGAATGGCCACAAGGACCAGAAATATGTTTGGAGGAGAGAAGGTGAGGTCTTCAATCCCAAGAGTGCGATACCTACCATCATGCATGGTAGTGGGAGTATCATGCTCTGGGCCTGTTTTGTTGCCAGTGGCAATGGTGCTTTATACAAAGTAAACTAAATAATGAAGAAGTATGATTGCCTCTTCATTCTTCAGGAAAACCTAAAAACATCAACCAATAGATTGGGTCTTAGATGGAGTTCGGTGTTCCAACAAGAAAATGACCCCAACCACACATCAAAAGTGGTAAAGAAATGTTCTGTGGACTGTGCTGAAAAAACACATCAGAGTCAGAAAGCTAACATACTCAGTGAAACTGCACCAACTCTGTCAAGAAGAGTGGTCAAAGATGCACCTAGTGCACTATTTGAGGTGAAAATGACCATTATTTGTTTGTTTATTTATCATAACTTATTACTTTACCTTATTTTACCTTTTAGTTCTCTCTACTTGTAGCCATGGTTGTGCTGTTTCCATGGAGGTGCACAATTTAAGCCACAGTGGGAAAAATGAGCCACAGTGAATAGAGATTGGACTGGAGCAAAAATACTCAGAAATTGCTCGGGATTCAGACAGTTAAAAGATACGTCTTGCAAACATTGGTAGTATTACAAACAGTCCAGCAGGTTAACAAGTGAGAACAACTAACAAGGCAGGAAGGTACAGTTTCATGTACAGGCTTAGGAAACTGGAAAGCAATGAAACATTGCTGTGGGAGTGATTGTTCAATGAAGAGCAGGTAGATGAACTATAGAACTCGTGGTAAAACTGAGAGCGTTTGGTGAAAAATGCATTGTGAGATGTAATGGACAGAGCCCATCCTTAAGTACTATACACAACAAACTTTTGATTAACCACATTTGTAAGACACTACATGCACCAGTTCCCTCACGTTTTCACAAAGTTTCATGCAGCGTTTGGAAAACACGTGCGCATTCATTCTGTTACATAAATCAATAGGTATCAAAGCCTTTTTATGCAGCTCTGGGTTTGATGGAAGGAAACAGTTTGATTGCATTGCTATTAAAAGTTATTTTCAGTTTTAAATGAAATAAAACATTCAAGCTAGTTTGCTTTTAATGCAGCACAGTTCAATTGATGTTAAGAGGTGCACAGCAATACATGGCAAAGCCCGAGGAGTGTGAGGTAGGTCTGGCAACAAGATGTGGGGAAAACAAGAAGGCCAGTTCCATGGGGAATACCGAGTATGTTTCCTCTATAAAAATCACTCCCCTGAAAAATAACACAATGTAGACTAGAGCTGTCTGCACTGACTATAGAAACAGAGAAATACACACAGAAACACATAAACATGAAAACACATATCAATCAGGAAGCTCTATGTATGTTTGGTAAGAGAGAAGAAAACTATACAGCTGATTTAGGGTTTCATTCCCCGAAATGATGCTGATGAACGTACATTTCTTTGCTCTTAACCCAAAGTGCAGTTTATGATGTGATCAGTTTTGCAGATGTATTAAAAATGTAACCTGATAATAAGCACCAGATGAAATTTAAGGGATCATTCTGAAGGAAACATGCATGTCTGTGTCAGATTTTTTTGCAAAATCCATCCAGTAGATGTTTGAATGTCTCAATCAAAACCACAAGTGGGATCACCAAAGCTAGCGGGAGTCATTCTGTCTGGATGGCGATCATTTGCACAAAACTTGATAGAATAACAACAATAGCAGTTGTGTCACATTCTGCCAAAGTGCTGTTTTCTTTTCATTCATCTTTTCCCTGTTGTTTTTGGCCTGCCAGCGTCCTGCCCGGCAGTGATCTTTGTTTTCCTGCTAACAGCGTCACCTGATCTCACCACCAACCTGCAAATTCATGTAGCTGCCAACATTCCCACATTATCCCCTCTGGTACAAATACCAGCCCTCTTCCGTGGGTATTTATTCAGAAACAACAGACAGAAACAATGCAGGTATCTCTTGTCCAAAGTAGCAGATCAACCAACACATTGTCAAGATGAAATTATCTGAATAGAAGGTAAGTGATTCTTAAGTGACTTGAAAAACTTAGTGATGATGATCACTTTAAGAGGAAATGGGCTTTATACACTGTCAGGTACCAAACAAAGTCATTACAGTATTAAAAAATGTGCAACATAACTGATTAGAATCTGTACGTTTCAAGTAATTGATAATCCCACATTGGAAATAAACAAACAAAGGAGCAAACCAACAAAATGACAAGATTTAGTGCCTCATCCTAGCGGACCTGGGTAGGTCAAATTCCAACAGAGAAATCCAGTGATTTTAGATGAGGTAGACCAAGGCTGAAGCTTACATGCTTGGGAAAAGTTCCTCTGAACAGGGAGTCAAGTGACTCTGCGGACAGACAAAGCAGTCCAATAAAACAAAGAGTACAATGTGAAAGTCCAAATGTGGTTGTGGTTTTATTGTGATTCTGAGTATGGTGACATTTCCAAACCACTGTGAGAACGGCCAAACATGATTCAGTCAAAGCAGCAGCAGCAGCAGCAGAGCTCCTCTGAGGTTTAGAGAACTTCCACTTCTAGGCTGCATGTACCAAACATACATACAGTTTTACCCTTCAATGGCTTTTTCACATTGATCTGATTATACTATAAAGACACCTCCATCTGGAAGGTCCAGTCACTGGCTATAACTACACCATGAAGACAAAAGAACACTCACACAAGTAACTCTATGAAAAGGTTATTGAAAAGTGCAAGTCAGGGGAAGGGTACAAGAAAATGTCCAAGTCAGTCAGTCTCTTGGAGTACAGTTAAATTCATCATCAGGGAACTCTAAGGTCTATGGCACATGCAGAAAAGAGACAAGGGAGGCCACCAAGACATCTATGACTTTTCTGAAGGAGCTACAAGCTTCACTGGCTGAGATGGGAGAGACTGCACATACAACAGTCGCCTATTCTTTACCAATTAGAGCTTTATGGGAGAGTGGCAAAGACAAAACCATTGTTTTCTCTTTAGTGCAACATAGTCTCGACTATGCTTCCCCAGAAGGCAAATGGGAGAAGGTTCTTTGGTCGGACAGACAAATCTGAGCTTATTATCCATCAAACTAGATGCTACCAAAAGCTGCACATCCTCTCAAACACACCATCCCAACCACAAAGCAATGTGGCAGCAATGTAGAGGGTAAAATGAATGCAGCAAAGCACAGGGAAGTCATGGTTTAAAGTTTAAAGACAATAAGGTGAATGTTGTGCAGTCAAAGCCGAGACCTCAATCCAATGGAGAATTTGTGGCTAGACTTGACAAGAGCTGTTTACTCATGATCCCTGTGCAACCTGACAGAGCTTGAGCAGTTTTGCAGAGAAAAGTGGGGTAAAATTCCATCGTCCAGATGTGCAAGGCTGACTGAGACATATCCAGACAAACTCAGTGCTGTGATTGTGACAAAAGGTGTGTCTACTAATGCTTGTTGTTTAATGCTTTATATTTTTGTTTAAATGACACTACTTCATAGGAATCTGTTTTCACTTGGACATGAAAGTGTCATTTTGTAAACTCTTGTCAAAAAAGGCAATTTAAATCGGCCATAACTCAGCATTGAAAAGCAATAAAAGGAAAAAACTTCTAAGGGATTAGAATACTTTTTATAAGAACTTCAAGCAATCAGAAGGAGAACAAATATTTGTGACTTGTAGGTTTAAAATGAAGTTAGACAATATCAATCACACTTATTCAATAGAAAGACGATATCCTGCTCCACAAGGATTGTTTGAATATGAACTGATGAGCTTTGAGTTTGATGCCTTTTTCCATTCAAATAAACACCTGAGGTGATAATTACAAATCCTCTTTCTGATTCCAAACTTTGAGTTCAGTTTAGCTTCAAGATCACCGACGACATCGTATTGTTGTTTCTTTTATCCAAGACAAGTCATCATTACTGTTATGAAAAGACATCAATAAGTGGTAAGGACCTGTGGCTGAAGGAGGATGTATAGTTGTGCTACACAGCCCATAAATGTAGCCATGAAGGATAAGCCACAGCTGGCAGGAACCTCCTCCCAAATGTAACCCCATCTCCCAGTGACCACAGCGGCGACTGTACAAACTGTACTGAACTCCTTCATTATAACATACATTTGGCAAAACTATTTGTACTGAAAACCTTCTGCTCACGGTGTGCGCTCTTTTTTTTTTTTTTTTTGCTTGAGCCTCCTAACCCCTTCCACTCTGGAGATCCCTCCACTGGGACTGTTATCAAAGCATCATTATTCAAAGGTTATAATGCGTGAGACATTCAGTGACAAGGCCGACAAGTACCATTATGACTAAAATGGATGTAGCACGTGTTGTGCTTCATTTGTATCCCATCAAATGTGGCAGAGCTACAGTTAAAGTCTGTTCCAAATTAAATAAGATCAGTGTCACTAACTCATAGTTATAAGGCTGTTATTTACTTTTTAGCTGTAAAGTTTTACAGATCTCACTCTGGTCTGGGGTGGAGACTGGATTTCTTTGCTTGAGCCTCCTTAACCTTTCCTCCACCCTGGAGATCCCTGCGCTGGGACTGTCATTAAAATATCATTTTTCAACGCGTAAACATTCAGTGACAGTGTTGAGGGACATGCAGCAGGTTGTATGGCCATTAAAACTAAAGAGTGATTAAACCTTCTCAGACTGTGTTTTGTAGAGGCTCAAAGATGTGCATTTATAATAAATCCTTCACATTTATTCTATAATTTTTTTTAAAAGAAAGACATTTCAGCATCCTACAATTGAATTTCACAAGAAGGTCCTGTTTGTGCTCCTATAAACAACAGCAAATTAGCAGGTTTTGCTGTGTGTGCACTCTCATTGTAGCTACTATTGGTATCTTTAAATGATTAACACTATTTGAACTGTGAGGCTTTGTGCTTTTTGAACAGCACATGTTCAAGCCTAATACCATTCAAAATACAATAACATCATTTTTAGAGTTCATCAACACCAATAATGTACTCTTTTTTGCTTTCTTACCCAACTCTTGTCCTCTCAGACATCTTTGGAGGCGTCCAGACCACCGGGTTGGTAACTGCTGATCGATATCATGAAATAAATCAAAGAAAGTCAACACAATTACTGTGAGGGGTATGATAGACGTGCAATACAGTCCTAATCGGACACTAAATCAGCAATACATCAAATTATACACACATGTACTGTTGTTGTTTTACAGTTGGACTGCCAAAACCACCACTGTGACGCTGTTTTATCAAAGCTATATCCATACAGCTTGTAACTGACTGTCTTTGGTTCAGTATGAAGTAAATTCTGCTGGTTTTGCTCAGTCTAACCTCCCCAGGATTACATCGCACCAATAAAAAAGGTTTTAGAAGTTTATTAATTTCAGAACCACCTACTTGCAATGTTATTTTTTTACATCCCAGCTGTTTCTGAGGCTTTCGCTGGGTTTTAATAAACGTCTGACAACTGCTACATCCAAGCTGAGCTGACAGTGGAGCGCTCCTCTACCTAAAGCTATTGACTTAGACAGTGGTGATTCACTTTATTCTGAGGATTCCATGTTCCCAGCATGTACCCAACACTTCTACTGAACGCCATCTGTTTCAGGTTAGTCCTACAATAATGCATGCAGAAAAATATACAAGAATCACCAACGTTTTCATGCACTGAGAGAGCTCTACGTGCAGGCTGTAGCAATCAAAAAGCAGCATGTCTCCGTATGACGTGTGTCTTCCACATTAAGCTTTCAATAACGATTTGGTGAGCGTCTGTTTGCCTTCATAGATGGAGCTATGCTTTCTTGTAATATGAAGACATCTCACGCTGTGGTATAAGTTTGACCCTTAAACATAAATATTTTCCTGTCAAGAGACGTTCAAAACAGCATTCCCTCCTAATAGAAGTGAAGACAGCGCTATGTTGTCCCATGTAAAGATGCTGACAGTGAAGAATGACACAATCAACCAATGTTTAAGTACAAGCCTTTCCCTCTTATTAGTGGTCTCTCTCCACAAAACTTCACTGATAACCCAATCAAGGTTATTCACATCAGGCCTGAATACAAAGTGCTGTGAAATCCACAAACTCATATCCATGCTGCTGTGTGATTGGTAGTCCATATGTGATATGTTTTCTTTCATGTTGTTTATCTTTGTTATTATAACAGTAAATTATGACTTTTGCTACCTTTGAACAGAGTCAAGTTATCTGTTTTCCAGTGTTTTAGTCTTTGTGCTAAGCTAAGCTAACCAGTTTGTAGTGTTTGTCTTCCCTCATAACTGTCATTAGGAAAGTGAATAAATGATGAAATATTCCTGCTGGCAGGAGACATGAAAGCCACACAGGAAAAGGGGCTCACTCTAATAACACTGCAGAAATTCTCCACTCATCCCTGTAGGAGAGCTCTGCTTCTAGTAGGAGGTGAGGTCTGGGGGTCAACACTGCTGAAAGGGATCCTGGGGATCATCATACAGGGTGGAACCTCAAACAGGAGTCTTCCTCAAGGCACGTTTATTTGTGGAGCATCTTTTAAACAGAAAAGAACTCCAAAGTCAACTGTATGAGACTTAAAAATGCACAACGGCAACACTCACGAGAGTGCAAGAAGAAGAACAAAATAAATGGAAGCAGGACGAAATGAAATCAAATCAAATAAAAATAGACAAAGTAAGTAAGTGGTTGCTCAGCTGTGCACCAAGCTGAAATAATAATGTTATAGGTGTCTTTCCCTGTTTGTATGGGAGGTTTAACCCATCCATCCCATTTCAACAGCTCCGTGTCAAACAAACTATAAGGACCCACCTTAACCAAAAGTGTCTAACCAGCTCAAACACAAACATCATACTCTTTACTGCTGCCATGTTACTCCTTGTCAAACTCACGCCCGTCAATTTGAGATAAATAAGCAAAGAAATTCTATATTTATTAATTCAAAGGTTGTGTGAGCTTGACTTCACAGCTGTCATGCCTTTTGCAGAATTCTTTACACACCCATAGACGAAAGGGTGTATGGGTGTGTAACAAGAAACCAACATGGAAGTGCTTTAAACCTGCAGCCTGCCAGACAGCAGGGGATGACTCCTCTACCTTAATAAACATTTTACGTATAGTATATGGTCTCAGTCGCTAATTTCAATGCATCCGTTCATTGATTTTCTTCCTGCTTACCTAGGGGTGGGACTACTGTAGCAGCAGGGTAACCAGGAATGTTTTTCAGGTCCTTCTGGAGGATCCCAGGCCAGATTCTACAATTTCATTTACACAAGCAAGGATCTAGTCAGAAGAAAACAACCCAGATAACAAGTTCAAGTGTGATAATAGAACCGTGGTGCCTACAGGCAGTGCAAGAGGTAATAGGAATTTTTATATATTTTTTCCCCCCTTTTTAGTCTGTCAAGTGCAAAGGTGTTCAGTGTAGAGCTGTGCTTTCAGTCTTTTCTTAAAGTCAGAGAGGGATTCTGCAGATCGAACAGAACAGAACTCGTTCCACAGTCGGGGAACCACAGATGAGAAGAGTCAAGCTATTGACCAGCCCTGTTGTCGTGGTTGTATCCAGTGCCTTTTGCTGGCCGAGCGTAGTGAATGGAAGGGAGCGTAGACCTGAATAACAGAGTTCAGGTAGTAGGGAGCTGTTTTCATTGTAGTTTTGTAAGCAAGAGTCAGAGTTTTGAATGTTATGTGTGCAGCAAATGGAAGGCATTAAAAGAGATCTGAACAGCGGGGTGACATGAGCTGTTTATGGTTGGTTGAAAACCAGACGTGCTGCTGCATTCTGGATCATCTGCAGAGATTTGACACGCATGCAGGGAGGCCTGTCAGTAAGGAGTTGCAGTAGTCAATGCCTGATTACGAGAGTCTGTACAAGGAGTTGTGCTGCATGTTCAAACAGGAAGGTTCTGATCTTTCTGATGTTGTACGGGGAGAATCAGCATGACCGAGCAACAGAGGCCACATGAGCCTTGAAGGTTCGTTGGTCATCAGTCATGACTCCAAAGTTTCTGGCAGACTTTGTAGGTTTGAGTTGGGTTGATTCAAGCTGGATGTTGATTTCTTGTTGTTGAGATATGTAGTCTCTGGCTCTACCCCAGGGTCTCCTCCACCCAACATGCTTGGAAAACCTCCAAAGGATGGCACCCAGGAGGCGTCCCAATCAGAACCACTTCAGCAAGCTCTTTCCTACACAAAGGAGCAACGACTCTACTCTGAGCTCGTTTTCGAAATCTCATTCTTTACATCACTACCCAGAGCTCATGACCATAGGTAAAGGTTGGAACACTGACTCAGCTTCCTCCTCACAATGACAGCCCAGTACCACACCTGTATTACTGCTGATGCTGCACCAAGTCGTCAGGTCATAAACAAGATCTTAACATTCTTAAACTCCTTTGCTTGGGGCAACAACTTAGAGGGATCAATCCACTGGTTGTCTAGCACGGAACAATGACCATTTTTAGTACATTCTAAAGGTCACAGTTACAGCTGGTTTAAAATTTTCTGAATACATGGTTTTCATTTTGTAAATTTTGGTCATATTTCATGTAAGCAGACCCTGTTTTAGTTCAGGCCCAAGTTGTGATTGACAGGGTGCCACCATATTGCCATGTATAGTCTCCTCAGGTTCTCAGTCAGATCCATCCTTTTTTCATTATGTCTGGTCTCAGAAGAAGACATCAGCAGACAGTTTTTGTTGGCATCATGATGACTACATCTATATATGTCCAGTATAAGTCAAATACCAAGAGTCACACCTCCCAAAAAAATGTTTGTTTTCAGGTAATACTTGTTGATAACGACACATTACACAGTATTTTGAGCCTACAAACGCTGTACCAATGTCCACAGATAGAAGCCAGACAGTACTAATTGGACACAGACAGAAGTGCTAATAAACAGTAGATCACTACAACTGTTACTAACATTTTGGACTTTGAGGTTGAAGTTGGTTCTTCAAATCTCCTGGTGAATTTTTATACAAAAAAAATTATGCCTTCTTTGGATAAGTTTATATTGTTGCATCTGTGAGGACCACTTCTACTTCTTTTAAATTTTTATTGGGGGAGACAAATGCACATGTGCAAATGATTGACAGGGAAGCATCCCCAGCCTCCCAACCAAAATATCCAGCTGTGGTTGAAAGCACTGCTGAAACAATGGCAGCATGCAGCAGTTTTAAGCCAATTTGACAATCAAGTATTATTTCAAGGATCCAGCTGCTGCCTGCTCCTGAGGCCTTGATTAATGTTCTCATTAAATACAAAGTCACTTCTCTTGTTCACTCTCACGTCATTTTCCAGAAAGGTAGCTTAAAATCCAAAGAATGTGGAAGATAAAATTATACTAATTCAATGTAATTTATTAGGTGTTTCTGATACATCACATGCTGTAGACAGTACTGTCTATGTCCTTTATCCAGATATCACTGTAGGTTTATTTATGTTGTGAGCTACCAAGATTACGTGACACTGGGCCCAGGCACTGAGCCTATCAGATAGGAAAAATAGAGCAGAAGAGATGAGAAGTCAGACCATTTAAACCTCCCACAAGGAGTCATCAGCGTGTACCCCAAAGTAAGTGTCATGAAATTATTATTACATATTATATTTAACAGTATTGTGATGAAATCTAACTCTTTTTTTTAACATTTTGAAGGATCTCCTGGTACAGAGCAGTTGAAAAGTTGTAGAACAGTAACTCAGCCTTGCAGCGTTCACATCAAAATAAAAGTTTAAGAAACATTGTCCAATTTCTTAATTCTCATTTTAACAGGGCAAAGGTTGGACAAGTAAACAGAAATCTTGTTTACACTTTTTTAAAATGTGTTTTGATGATCTGGACACAAGGGGATGGATGGCAGTTCACACATGTCTGGCATGCGTCTCCAAGGTGACCAGCTGACCACTTGTATTCAGATTTACTTGTGCTTGAGAGATACTAAACCACATGTCAGGGTTATTCCAGGCTGTCACCGTAACAATCACCACATCCTGTGATGGTGACGAATATTCCTCTTTCATCCTTGCCTGGGATGCATCAGGACACATTTATATTTACACTACAAAAGACGTGGTCAAATATGTCCCAGACCAACTCAACAAGTGGTTTTGGAAATTGGATCTCTATGTGTCTTTTATGGTTGTTTTACGACCTTCCCCTTGTGATCAGATTGTCCAAGACACGTTTTAAATTGTGAACAGGGTTATGGAGTTACTAAAAACCACAATATAGGATAGTCTGCCCTGCAGTATTTTTTATTTCTTTGTTTTTAGTTTATCCCTCAATCTCAGTTCAATTGAGGTCCTTTTTGTTTTGGACATGTGTGCTTGATTTTATTATTGTTGCATCATACTAAAATTGGGGAACTATGCACACACTGTTTCAAATTATTATTATGCACATGCTGTTTTCCTAAGTAATCAATACAAATAATAGTCAGTACGATTGCTTTAATCCTCAACAAGTGTATTATAATCAAGGTTTTATTGAACAAATCTCAGATGATGACATCAGTATTTTTTAATTAACTCAAAATACAGTGTTCCAAATTATTATGCACGACAGAGTTTCAAAGCATTCAACGGGTTATAAAGAACTGAAAATGGAAATCTGTTATATTTTCTGCATTAGGAGATATTTTTCTCAAAATAAATGCGATTTCAATCAAAAACATCTTTACAGGTCAAGCTACATGTTAACATAGGAGTCCCTCTTAGTATCACCTTCACAACTCTTCCATCCATTGAACTTGTGAGTCTATGTATAATTTCTGCCTGGATTTCATTTGCATATGCCAGAATTACCTCCCAGAACTGCTGTTTTGAGGTATACTGCTGCCAACCCTCATAGATCTTCCTTTTACGGATGCTGAGGTCAGGGGATGATGATGGTCACACCATGATTTTCTCTCCCTTTATGCCACAGCACCAACAAGGACTCACTGGTATTCTTTGCAGTGTGGCAGGGTGCATTGTCTTGTGTGAAAATTATTTTACTCTGGAAGGCAAAGTTTTTCTTTTCATACCATGGCAGGAAATGATCAGTTAGGAACTCCACATATTAAAAGGTCATTTTGACACCTTTGGGCACCTTAAAGGGTCACTCCTCATTATTCCAGCCCAAAAAATCACTGCACCACCTCCTTGTTGACGCATCAGCCATGTTGGGACATGGTGGTCATCCAGAACTCCATCCATCTGGACCATCCAGTGTAGCATGGCATTCATCAGTGATTAAAACATGTATTTCTGAGCCCACTGCAAACGTTTCTCCTTGTGAGCATTTCTTAAGGGTGGCTAAAATATAGCTTTATGCAAACCTCTGAAGGATCCTGCATCGAGAGGTTCCTGGGACTCCAGAGGCACCAGAAGCTTCAAATACCCGTTTGCTGCTCAGTAGTGGCTTTTTAACAGCTGCTTGACAGAAATATTCCTCAGTACATCTTCATCTCTTTATCTGTGCGAACCTGTCTGCGTTCTGGATCAAACACACATCTTTTCACAGTACGATGATCCCTCTTATGTTTTTGTGGAATTTTCAGGGTTTTCATATCTTTTGCAAGGCATTGCAATATTTCACACTATTCATTTGCAGAAAGGTCTTTTTTCCCCCACATTGCATGAAACCTTATGTAGTTTCCCTTTAATTAGATTCACCTGCCAAATAAACTATCACACCTGTCTGAAACTGACTTCAGTGTTTTTCACAGAAAGGAGAAACAACACAAGCGAAACGTTTCATTGAAAAGCAACCTTGCATAATAATTTGGAACGCAGCGTAAATGGCAGCACAAGGATTTCTTATCCAATTTGTATTTTCACGTTAACACAGTTTAAGATGAAACTCACAGTTTTAATCTCTTTTTCTTCTTTTAAATACAAGTTGTTGGAGCAGAGAGATGAAAAGGACAGATAAGATGCCCTCTGTGTGCCACCTTTCTGGTCTTATTGTTATGAATATATTTCTCTCACGGGACTGCAGTAGACTGGCAGTACTGTTGACTTGGGAAAAGAAAATCTCTGCACTTGATAAATGAGATACTTTAGATCAGGGGTCACCAAACATTTTTAATCTGAGAGCAACTTCAAGGGTACTGAGTAGTATGAAGGGCACCTTGTTTGATACAAACTTCCTCAATAGCAAACTTGGGCCATCATCTTTAAATAATAATAATAATGAAAATATTATGTAAAGAGACTGTCTGATCACATTTATGTTAATTATTCCTTACAGTAATTATTAACAATGATTTCCACAACATTGACAGTAGGAAACACACACACACAAACACATATATATGGAAATCTGTTCCAATATTTAAAAGTCAGAGGTATCCCATCTCTGAAACTTTGGTAAATATCTTTCTTGGCAGTTTCATATGAATCAGCATATTTGCAGCATTTTGTTCACACCAGTTACATTTCTGTGCAAATTATCACTTCTAACATTTTTAGGAAATCATTAACTGTCATCAAATCATGCTTCATTTGTGCAAACCCCTACCTTTGCAACATTTTTGAACAATTCATGAACTCTGTCCCATGTTTGTACAAATTATCAGTTATGGAAGAAAAAAAATCAACTCTTTCACATTTTGAAATGAATCCTATCACATTAGTACTAATCACCAGCATTTTTCACCAGCATTGCAACATTTTTAACAGATCATAACAACAAATCATTACATGTTTTCAACAAATTATTTTTCACATTTTTGTGTAATGACACGGTGTTTTGAATGACAACATGTGTTACCTCTTTCTTTGTCTGTAAATGTGTGTTAGTGGGAAGCCTGGCATTGCAGAGCTTATCATGTCTTACCTTTACCTTGTAGCTCACAGTTCAGATGGTTCAGTTTCCCAGTGATGTCCGTTAAAAATGCAAGAACAAGAATCCACTCAGTGTCCTCAAGCAGCGAGGTGTCTTCCCCTTTGGATTGCATGAACTCTTTGATTTCGGCCAACAGTGACAAAAAACGCTGCGAAACTGGTCCCCTGCTGATCCATGGGGTTTCTGTGTGTAGTAACAGATCACCATGTTCAGCTAACAGCTCCTCCAGCAGCACCTTCAATGTCCTGGTTGTTTGGCTTTGGAGCCATTTATGATCTTCACGACAGGAGTCATCACATGATCAAATCCAGCCACTTTTGTACATACATATGTCCTGCTGGTGAACGATGCAGTGGTAATGTAGGAATGTTGGGAAGTCTGGATCACCTCTGCATCGTACAATGAAGCCTGCATGGCGACCCGTTCTAATGGTACATTTTTCTCCACGAAGAAACTTTTCGCCACGTAGTAGATGTCAAAGCTGCCTTTAAGTCCCGGCTTTTTCTGTCCGAAGTGCGCATACAGTCTATGTGCTACCAGGTGGCTAGTTAGCATGGAAGCTTTGTAGCGGCTAAAGTAGCGTCTCTCCACATTGTGCCGCTTTGCCGTCGCAAATAGGACACATACATTTATCTTTCACTGTCGTGAAAAAGACCTCTTCCTCCCAGTCATCGTGAAAATAGTGTTTTCTCTTTCACTTCTCTGTCATGTTTTGGGGGTAAAAACCACATCTAGCTTCCCAAAGTGTCTGCGCCCGGAAGCTACAGCAGAATGACGTGGTGGTTTGACATGCGCAGTGAACTTTGACTCGGACAAGGTCAAAGTTCATTTACACCGAAGACATTTTTGTTTTTAAAAAAAATTTTAATAAATATTGTAATTTAAAATCTGCATCAATGTAAGTTTTATGGAATGGAATTTTATGGTGACTAGTGTTATTTTTAGAACGTGTGTGTCGGGGGGGGGGGGGGGGGGGCGGATACACCTGACCTGACCTACATCAAACAGCTGCAAAGTGCATAAGAAATCATCCAGTGATGTTTGTTATAGCCCACGTTTCCCTCCGTGTTTAAAAGAGATGGATTGGTAGTGTGGTTCATAATATTTTACGGCAGGACAAGTGGGCTAAAGAAGCTGTAGACAGAGGACTTGAATATACAACCGTCATTGTAAATTAGCCTCTTCAGCCCAAAGATGTCTGTTAACGCTAAGAGACAGGCAGCATGTGGACTGTATGTTTCCATTAATGCTGCAGAGCTGAAAACTGACCTCAAGATATTTACTCAAAGTGGCAGAGTCACCCCAAGCGTTTTGCACAGAACAAGTTAATGTTAAATCAGATGGCTTTTTGTTATGGCGACTAAAGTAAGGATTCCACTGAGATGTTAGAGGAAAAAAAAAACAAACACCAGGAGAATGATTGCAACCAGCAGTTGAGAAAAACAACGGAGCAATAGATCACAGTGTCAGCACCGCAGCCTTGATCTGTGGCTTTTGTGTTTAGGGAGTGTGAAAAGAACCAAAAAACTGCAAAATACCGCATAAACTAATCATCAGCCTTTAAGCTGCACTGGAACCAAAAACACGTGTAATGAGCAATGAAATCAAAACTCCAGGGCGATGAAACACAGTGAACTCGATTCAAAGATACACTCCTTCCTGCTCACTACGCTTGGCCAACAAAAGGCACCTGATACAAGCGCCACAACAGACAGAGAATGGCTGCTGCCAATGAGATGGAACAATCCAGAAACTGGTAAGTATGACCACTAATCCATAAAACATGCATTTTTATGTGTTATTGACACACATGCACACCAGATTCCTGTTAAAGATCAAAAGACAGATGATCTATGAGTGCATTAAGTGTAATTTATTCCGCATAAAGCTGAAAGAGTTGCAAGCTCATGGGACAGCACTCTAACTGCTAATAAGTGAATTTAATTAAAGCGCTATGTTGCTTACATTCCTACAGGAGTATTACATGGATGTATGCAGCACATTATGCTTTGAAGTGTCAGAAGTTTGGAATAAATATTTTACTTAAACAGGGCAGCAAAGAACTGCATCTGAATATGTTGGAGAAATCAAGGGTTGCATGACGGAATGAAGTTACTGAGAAAAAGCAAAACTTAAAGGACCACCCTATAGGGTGTGCATTTGTTTCCCAACTCCAATTTGCCCCTTTTTTTCTGCTATTACACTGCCTGTCCAAAAAAAAAAAAAAACGTCGCCACTTAGATTTAACTAAACAAATAGGTAAGAGCCTTCCACTGGATAATTACTGCAGTGATGAATATGTTTCAGCTCCAACAACTTATTTAACCCTCGCTGATGCAGTGAGTAGCTTCTCATTTCTTAAACAACCATGTTGGAAGACATATCCTGTGGTCATATAAAGGATGTTAATCTGTCTCAGAAGGGTCATTCTGGAATTACTGGCCTGCATCAAGCAAAGAAAACAACTAAGGAGATTGCTGAAACTAAAATCAGGTTAAGAACCGTCCAACGCAATAATAAAACCTGAAAGATAGCGGTGAACCTTCATCTTCAAAGAACAAATGTGGTCAGAACAAACTCTTAGATGATCAACAGTAGAACTCACAGCACCTCCAACCACACAAACTTGGTAAGTGTGAAAGTACAGACACTCCACGGAAAGGAGAAGCATTGGCAAAGTGTTTATTGTGAACAGACACAGAACAGACCATGTATGGAAAATAAAATGTTTAATGTGTATAAAAAAAACAGACATTGTACTGAAGCTGTGTAGAGACATTCAGAAGAAATGAGCTGGAGATGTTTAGAATCTCCACATTCTGCAACTACTCACTTTCCACTGGACAGGAGGAAGCTTTCTGATTAAAACAAACAAACAAACAAAAAACATCCTACAGGCTTCAGACTGTCCATTGTACTCACTTTCTGCTCTAACACAGAACAAATTTATTTGTAGGGAGAAAAAAAAAGTGTCTTTTGGCCCATGTTTGAAAAGAAAATGTTAAATTGTTTTCCAGCTTTGAAAAAACCCCACAAGATAAAATAGATTTTGTTCCTGCATACAAATGGGATTTTTCCTTATTTTCATAATTAATACAAAGTGCTCAGCAAACCCATATCAGATGGCTAATACCTTGACTGATGTTCTTTTAATAGTTCAAAGCAAATATGAACATTTCCCTTTCAGTTTGGCAACGTTCTGATATGAATTTGGCCGCAGACCAACATGCGAAAGTCATGCGGACTGCCGTCCTGAACGCCGCTTCCACACGCTATGAATATGTGCCAACATTTTAAAAAAAGAATTCCCTTGTTAAAAGCAGATAAATATAAGCAGAATTCAGTGAATGGAAATGAAAAACCCAACATTTAGACACATACACCAACCTCTAGTTTACTGGCCTTATTAAAACTAGCAATGGAGTTGACATGCAAGCTTATACAGTATAAAAGAACAAGAACTTATGCTGTGACTTTCTGATTCAGATCAAGATATTCTTGTTTAAATTTGCTTTTAAGTCCTGTTTTCAACTCAAGAAATTCATCCAATGATCACTTAGTTAAAATCACTAGTTTTACAGTTGTTTTTTGGCTCTGATGAGGCAGGTCATTCACTCACAGCCTGCATGTGAACACAGTCGGTGGCAGCTGCAGCTCGATGGGACGTCACAATATTCACTTCAGTAACACTGCGTTAAGCTTCAACGAGTGGAAAAGTTTGCAGCAGCTACAGCCACATACAGTCAATAAGAACGCATAGGGACAAAAACAAAAGCAGCAAGCCTCAAAGAAGCACTGCAGACACAGAACGAAGTACCGAACCAGTATAGCAACACGTTAAAATCAGTGTTTAAAAAAAAAAAAGATACAAAAACATTTTCCTAGAAAAATATATTGTTAAATATACAAGACATGCATGTTAGAAATATATGATGGACCAAAGACAGAACTTGTGAAAACAACTTATTTCCACGCGCAAAAAAGACATTGTTAACCCTGTATTATCAGCATTAAATGTCCAACTTTTGCTGTTTAAATTATTTCAAGTTTCTTTTGTCTCATTTCAACACTTCATTGTTCAAACGGGTAAAGGATGGAAACACAAAGGGGGAACAAAAAGGCTCAACCAGGATTGAATCAAACTGATTGTTCTGTCCAGAGCGAAATCAGCATCACAATGGTAAAAATTTGCTGGTTGTGGCTTAAAATCTGTGCATTTGGTTGCTTCTATCAGTTTCATATCATAAACTGGATACTCAAGTAAAGTAAAAAGGAGTTTAAAGACATCATGTTGGGCTCTGACAACTTGCTTTCATAATTTCTAATTAACTTCAAGAGTTTACAGGCTGTTTTCTTCCTGTTTTCATCAGATGCAGCCTCACTACTGCAGAGATATGATTATTAGAACGAGTCACTGCAAGAGTCTGACAGCTGTAGGAACTGTTACAAATATAACGTAATTCTAAACCACAGAGCACCACATTTCAAACAAACTCTCTAAAACCATGAAGTACAACAGCTGGTCCTGCAGAGGGCTGATGGTTGGAAAGATGCAAGCAAAGAAAAAGGACACAATGTTTCTGGTTGCTGGGATTGTCTGGACTAATTTAGCGATGACAGGGGTGATTTGTTTTTCTGATTGATTCCTACCATCAATCGTCATTTCTTACAGAAGCTGCTAGAATTATGTTGCGAGGCTCTCAACGTGACAGCACAGATCTGATGTACACCGTACCAATACAATTCACAATCACAGGGAAACACAACTCTTCACCACAGTCGTGCTATCAGGATTCAAAACTGAACGCATGCAAACTGCTTGCTTTAAGTCACTAGAAAGTAAAGGATATGTTAGCAAAAACATACACATAAACCAAACATACAGATATTTTTATATATATATAGAATTTGTCTCCATTTTTAAACCATTTGTAGTCAAAATACATTAATTTTTTTTCAAGTCCAAGTTCAAACTTATGAAATTGTCTTTGGTCAAGAAAATATCTTAAAATCTACAGACTATAAATGTTATTGTACAGGAATGAAACAAAAATGTACTCGAGATCATGGAACTGATCAAAATGGGGAAAGCTGATACCAAGTATCTAATCATTTCTATTTGGAGTGTTCCAAATATTTAAAGTGCTTCTGCATTATTCCCTCAGCATTTCATGTGAAAGAAAACATCCGTCAAAGTAAGGCAGATCGGTGTTATCTACTTATATGTACTTTGAAAATATATATACATTTGTTCAGACACTAAAAGAGTCGAGAAAGATTTAGGTGTAGGGGGGGCACAGGTAGAGGACGAGCCTCCAGAATGATGGTGATTATTAATCAACTCTAAAGACAGATGTCTGAGCAAAATGTTAAAAGATGGGGAGAGCATCATCTCAGCTGTTGATATAAAATTGAGTGAATTAAAAAAATAGCAGCCTATTCACACACCATCTAATGATGCCTTTTTCACACAGCTGTAGACGTAAAAGGGGACATAAATTAAGACACAGAGAGAGTCTCTTTATAAGGGATCTGCAGTGCAGACGAGGGAGGAGGAGATGAGGCAACATACTGCCAAAAACACAAAACAGACAACACCTAAGGGTTCATTCATCTCAAGGACCGACGAGCAATTCTGGAAAAGCTCACGAGCTTGTTCTGGTTCCCATTCTTGGGCCGTCACCGCTGTAGTGGACTCATGACGTCTGGAGGCCGGGGGGTGTCGTTCTCCTGGTCACACAGTGGCATGTGTCGCTGGGAGAACTCCTGGAGCTCCTTTAGGACCGTTTAGGCTCCCTGTGGTGTTCTGGTATGGTTGCTGTAGGCCACACCTGCCTGCCCAGGTTAAGAGGTTTTCCCCACTATGGGGTTGTCACTGAAACAGGAAGGATAACAAACACCACCTTCTGTGAGTTCCGGAGGGGTCATCAGTAACAAGGCATTTATTCAAGATATAATACAGAGCTGTGTAAAAGTTTTAGACTCTTTGGATTTTTATCCAAGTAGTACAAAAGCAAGTTAAAAGGGAAAAAAGTAGCAAACTATCTATAGTATGTAGAGTTACCACCTGTGGCCACCTGGAAAAATGTTTCACATGGTGATTCCAGTTATTTTACATTTTGTAAATTAAGTAATTACGGAGTTTTGTTTTATCTTTTTTATGATTTAAAGCATTATAACGGGGTGATGCTGCACAGAAGACATTACTGAATTCCCACTACTTCTAGCCATGTAAGTGTTGTTTCCATTGAGGTGCAGGACTTTATACTGCAGTAAAAAAAATGAGTAAACATTAAGTTAAATGTGACAAGAGGAGAAAACACAGGGTTGCAAGGTAGAGGACGGTCACACCAAATGTTCATTTGATTTAGTTTTCTCTATTTACTGCACTTTGTTTCAGGATAGTTGATAAAATCTATTCCTGACATCATTTTTGCAAGTATCCTCACTGAAATTTTTGCATACAACTATATATTACTTATTATTATTTCATTTTCACTGTAAGAAATTTACAAGGAAAAAGAGAAAAGGTAACAAATGCAGAATGCTACAAGCCGTTTGTTTCTCTATTAACCTGACCTAAGTGCAGCTTTTGACTACATCCTGTTATCCTGATAAACAGCTGCTATATGTGATGCAGCCTCACAGGGGTTTGTAGTATGACGGCCCCAACAACATATGGAGCACCTGAGGGTTCAATTGTAGACCTAATCTTATTATCATTATATATGCTTCCCTTTGGTCACATCATAGGCAGACACACTGCTGGTTGTCATCGTTACACGGACAACAACCCCAAACATATTTGCCTAAAGCCTAATAACAGCTGTGATCTATCTTGTCTGGTTAAATGCTTTGCAGACATGAAAAGCTGGGTGTCAAAAAACTTTCTTCAGTTAAATTCGGACAAAACTGAGATTCCTGTAAATGGCCCGGGACAACTGTATGTGCAGGTCCAGATATAACTGCATCATTAAATATATTCCCAACATTCTGCCAGTTTTATGTTTTAAAGATGCAGAAGTTGGTCTTCAGTCCTTTGTCTGTAAGAAGTGTAAAACAGAAATCCTTCAACAGGCTGCAAATAGTACAGAGTGCTGCTGCTAGACTTCAAACTAAATCCAGGAGGAGAGATCAAATAACACCACTTCTGGCATCACTACACTGAATACTATTTTGTTTTTTCAGAACTGATTTTAAGATTTTATTGATTAACTTTGAGGTTATCATGACTATATTTCAGAGTTGCTACCACTGTGAGCCTGATGTCCCCAGACAATAACCTATTGGCAGTTCCTGCATCAGATACAAGACTACAAAATCTGCTTCTTTCTCTAAAATATTTCAGGAAACTAATTTCTATTGCTTAGTTTGTGAGTCTTTTCAATATTTTTCTAATATGTGGTGTTGTAAGGAGGCTTATTTTTCACTGGTATATATCCTGAATCTCAGTTTTTATTGTCTGCTGTGTGTAAATCACTTTGTAACATTAGCTTTGAAATATGGTCTACAAATAAACAAACAAAAATGTAAACAATAATACAGAAATATCCACATCATGTCCACATCATGGTCCAGACTTACAGGCTGCCGTACTGCGCTGCGGTGTCATTCCTGATATTGTGCTGCCTCTGCAGCTCCTCCATGATGTTTCGGAGCTGTTTGAGTGTCTGAAAGGTCTCTTTGGGTTCCTGAATGGTGAACTTGGAGTATTCCTCCTGCTCCCGCTGAGGGCCCTGGTACACCGCCATACTGGCACATGCATCTATGAACAGGAACAACATACAAATATCAATCAGAACTACTTTGCACCATATGCTGTCCTACAACACCGGAAATCAAATATATCACTCTTGGAATATATTTAAAGTGCACTCAGTTGTGTTCAAGAATAAATTTAAATTCTGGCATCTTAACCTCTATATTGGTGCAGTGACTTTTTGCCGTCAATCTGGATGCCTGGAAAAATAGCTGCTGTGATATAACAACCAATAGGGATCCAAACAAACAGAAAAAAAAGCAGGCTAACTTCAGTAAGACAAACACCAGCTGAGTTTGATTGAAGTCAGATGGTTTGACTTTGCCAGTGAAGAACAATTCACTATTTGGTTCTGAATTGTTCCAAAATAAATGGACTGTATCTACAGACGACTAGTATTCCTACACCAGGGACTCTGAACTGCTGGGTCCGGTGGGACTTTTGTAAAAATGACAGGTGGCCAGAGGTCAATTTATTATACAGATGATATTATTCTTCATTAAAAGATATACTACTCCTCTTTCTTTGAATCATGGGACGTTGTTGAATGTTTGCTATATGAACAAATGAAAAAAATCCTCTTGTCAATCAATTTATTTTCACTTATTGAATAAAAATGGTCAATGAGCCAGCCGGCACTCTATCAAAGGAATGATTTGGCCAGTGGGCTATAAGAGTAACTTAACCCTAACCCTAAGTATTGCTGTCCTACATTATTAATCAAAACTTTTATCTTCCAGTCATTATTTAGATTCCTAACTAACACGCTGTAATAGATTCAAAACTGTAAAAAACATGCCACTTCGATTTCACAAGTTGCACTTAAGCACAGGCACATTAACAAATGTCATGTTGTCATTATTACGGGTCATGGTCTCAGTATTTCATGAACAGACACTGACCCTCCATGTTCTGCAGCTTGGTATCGTTTGAGGAGAGGAAGGAGAAAATTCTCTCCGTTTCTCGGTCACAGTCTATGTCCAGCTGCAGGTTGGCCAGCATGGTGCTGAAACATGAAAGAACAAAAGTGTAAGGTGATCTTCTCAGGCATCAACAGTGGAGACATCAGTATTTTCATTTGTTTACATTAAAACACCAATCCAACTGAGCACTGCACTCTCTGAGATCAGTAAAAAGGGAAAACATGCAGAACTGAACAGTAAACAACATGGTAAACTCAGAGGTAATGATTATTAAACCTTAAAACAGGGACATGAAGCCACAACAGAATCACTGAGGAGGGCTTAGCTGCAAAAAAAAAAAAAAAAAGAAAAGAAAAAAAGAGTACTTTATACTTAATGGGGCAAAGGAATTTTGATGAGAGTACTCAAAGAGTATTTTATTGCATTTGTGTTAGTGTTTCCACAACAACAACACACTAAAACCACACAATCAGAGTCATTGTTGTAATTTTCTTGTTACGCAACTGTGAGATACTTCACCAGTTGCTAGAAAGGTGGAAAAGTAGACTGACAACATCAGAAAAGTTCGTCTCTAAAGCAGTTTGGGTCTGCTGAATTTTTTTCTGGTCGTCTAATGCTTTATGTTATATAACTGCACTCAGTTATAACTTCAAGTTTGCTTCGGTTCCTGTAAACATTCCTGGACATGTTCCCACAATGGAAACTTGCCACATGTCAAACTAAGTGGCTTCCATGACATGTTGAATGCGTTGTTATCTCATGAAGCATTTCCCACCTCCTTTAAATGAACCCATCTAAATGATCTACATATGGAAGTTTTGTATTCGTCAATTTAAATATGTTTTTACCAGTTTGTAATCAAACCAGCTTCACTCTTGGACTAAGCATCTACATGGTGGGTCTAAGGCACAGTTTCAAAGCAGCAGTGTGAGTTTTATACGGTGTTTATTGTGATCTTTAACTGCAAGGACATTTCTCATCCTGCGTGGTGCTGATGGTGCTGTGGAGGAAAGACTCACGTTGTGCAGGGCTTACAGCCTGGAGCACTGTTGCTCTGGCTTTTGCAGCACTGCCAGGATCCACTGGTGTAATTGGATGGATGGAAAGTGGCCAGGCGTCCCTCATTGCAGCGAGTGACCTGGCCAAGAACCTCTAACCACTCACTGGCTTCCACACAGTTTCCTGCCTGAACATACAGAGGCTTCTCAGAGTGGACGACCTGAAACATCTGACAGAAGAGAAACAGCAGACAGTTTATCCACACCAGGTCATTTGTAGGACACTTTTAACATCCCACAGCATCAGCAAAAGATAAATAAACTGCTCTGTATATGCTAACATTGAGACCTTTAGAGGTGTGATGTCTGAACTATTCCACCTTTGATGACTTTGATTTTGTTTTACATACAAACTTGACAATTTTCACATATTTTTTTTCTTTTCTGAAATGATTCAGGCTGCAACTGTTCTTCTGCTGATGTAGAAATGATTTATAATAATTCACCAGACTGTCAATAAATGCCCGTGGGATTAAATTTCATCATTTGTTTATTTTAACTTGGGGTACTGACATCAGTACTAAAGTTTTTATTATGAAAGGTCAGCCATTAGAAGTGATGATTGAGGTATCTGAAGGGACGGCTTACATTTTTGCGGTTAAAGGCACTTTCATCCAGTTTCTCCACCGCCTGGATATTTTTGACACTGATGGTGCAGAGGGCCTCTTTCCCTGGGAAGCAGAAGTCAGTCTGTCAAGTTTATGTAAAAGAATAATAACACAGAGAGACGGTCTGAAAGCTTAACTGTAGATTAGGTTTTTTGTTTGGGTTAAATAATGTGCTTCTTGTCAAATCAGAAAAAAGGAGCAGAAGCTGAACAAATGCAGTTCTTCCACACCATTCAATCCCTCTTAACAGTGGAAGCTATAGTGATAAATACATTTACTTAGCAATTAATGAAAGGCAGCTTCTGATTCCTGAGAGTAACAGTAGCTATTTTTCATGCAGAAATGAAGATTCATCAATTGCTTCCCAAAATAAATCCTTAAGGTGGGATTATGGGGCTCCAAAGTATCGAATTTGACAAAACGGTGGGTTAGCAACCCAAAGAAAGCACTGCATTTGGTTTCAGTCGCTGTCAGAATCTTCACATATTTGTGTTTGCTGTAGCCCAAGACAGCAGGAATGCAGCAATAGAAAAACATTACAAATGGGCCCTGTCACTAAAGCATGTCGGCTGTACTAATGGTCATAGTGTGGCTTTCAGCAAAGAGAGAGAGAAAGGCTCTATTTCACATAAAAAAAAAGCTGTGATCCATCGTTCAACTTCAGTGCTAGTTGTAGCTCTTGTAGCTGCAGAGTATCTATGGGCCTTATAGAAACAAAGAAGTTCAAATACAGCAGCTGTTCTCAATACCAACGTGTTAAAAGACAATTCAGCGTTGACAGAAATCAGAGTATGTGATCAGAGGGATCCACACAGAGTATTCTAAAATCTTGATGGCGATTAACATGTGTGATGTGAACGCATGAACTGATTTCAGATATCTGTAGTATAGTGTCTAAGTGGTTTAAAGAGTCCATTAGTGGCATAAGTTCCTCCTAATACATTTTAGCACCACAGATGATACTTTGATAAAGACAATTATGCTAAATTATCTCCCCATCTTCCCTTTCTGTGCAGCATACCATTCTCGATTCTTTCCTTAAATCCCCTGAGACGCCAGCGTTAGCTTTAAAAATCCCTCCATATTTAACTGTGTGTGATAATAAGTTAATATCACTAATCAGTTAAAGCAAAGAAAACACACCAGCACGTGAGCCTAGACTTCCATATTATTTTGAACAGTAGTGTTTGCGACTCAGGTGACCTTTACTTGTATTTTCTAAGTGAATTAACCATTTACATATCCTGGGTTTCCTTTGACAACAATAATTTATGTGGCTTCTATGCTTTATGCACAAGATAATGTAATAATTAAGGCTGCAACTTTTGGAAAATACATCCAATCACTAATTTGGCGCCATCTTGTGGACAAAATAGAATGTGGCAACATCATGAGAGTTTTATCTTATATTATCATTTAAATATCAGCTTGAAACATACTTGGTTTCAGTATGAAATGCTACTAACTGTTCTCACCTTTATGTTTGTGATAGGAGAGCTCCCTGTTGGTCACTCTAAGCCATCTCTTCTTAAAGTTTCTTTTGCCAAGGCGCTTTCTCCCCTGAGCACGTTTCTGTACCTCCCTGTCGGGACAAACACAAGACTGAGGTTGAAAAGTAAAGTCTGGAAGTCAGCAAATGAACACAATCAGTACAGTTTACCTCTTTCCATCCTTATTTATGACTTTTATTTTATTTTTCTGATTTAAAATGCTCTACTGTAAAAACTAAATTACATGATGCTTATTTGAGGTAAATGAAATAAAACAAGGCTCCGCTTACAGTGGAATAAATGGTAAATTCAAGTGACAAAAATTATTCAGGAATTTCAATGGTCAGTTTTATGGATGGTGCAAAGTTTATCTGAACTCTTTCAAAGTGTCTATTCATGACAAACATATTTCAGCTCTACTAAGAACTAAAAGTTAGAATATCTTCATCATGAATTGCTTCTCTTGCAGGAGAATGCACTAGTAAGTCACTGCAATGTTCACTTTGATAAATTATACTGCATATACATGACCAGTCAAAGGTTTAGACACACCTTCTCATCCAATGCTTTTTATTTATTTGTATTATTTTCTACATTGTAGATTAATACTGAAGATTAATATTTTTGTTTACAACATAATTCCATATGTATTCTTATATAGTTTTGATGTCTTCAGTATTACTCTACAATGTATAAAATAATTAAATAAAAACCACTGAATAAGAAGGTGTGTCCAAACTTTTGACTGGTAGTGTATCTCATTTAAAACATGTCTGTATAGACTGTGATATGTACTGTACAACAATGACTGACTTCAATCGAAAGGAGAAAAACTTCTGACTGACCATTTTCACTTCACTTTCATCAGTCAGTATTTTCCTAGGTAGCAAACTCGCTCTTTTTTCAGCTGCTCTGCATGAAGCTACCTTGAAGTCTTACAGGTTAAACTTTAAAAACAAACACAACACTCAAGTCAATGTGTATTTTTTTTAGAATTCTATTTAGCAGCACCTAGAGCGTCATTGTATATAAAGATACCTTTCTACTTTCTTCTTCTGTCAGATTAAAGTGTGTGAGGGTGTGATTAAAGGAGAGTCAGCTATAAACTTCAGTCTTTATCTCATGTTTTCTTCCTACTGATTCTTACTCTTCTCAAACTGAACACTCACCCCTCTTTGAGAACCACAGCATCCTCCAGTCCACTGGACTCTTTGCTGACGTTTGAGGAGATTTCATCAAGAAACTGGAACCAGAATTCACAGCAAATTCAGCATTTAGAAACACACATTAACATCCTAAACATCTTTGAGTGTGTTGAAAAATACCTTTTTAACTTTTTCGATACACTTGTCTTCTTGGAATGATTTGAAGAAGTCATACATGTAGGTTTCTTTGAAGCTGGACTGAAAACGGAAAAGAGAAAGAATTAAATCAACGTGTAACGGATAAAAAGTATTGCACTTGATGCTTGACATTCACTATACAGTAGACTTTAAGAATTTTCTGTGTTCTTCTTCAGCATGGATTATGAACTCTTTCGTTTACTTTGCTTAACTGTTTAAACAGTTTCTCATCTTTACAGAACTGCTGTTAAACCTACCAGTTTTTTTGACAAACTGCCCCAGCTGCCGAGAGTCTGAATGGTTTTTGAGATGAGAGTGAGTGTGCGGGAAATCTCAGGATCCTGCAGTTATAGAAAATAAACTGTGACTACAGTGTCAAGAGCATTGATGAAATGAATCCCCAGGACATTTATTAAATAGTCAGTGGTGGTAACAGAGACATTCACTTACAGGATGATGGGATCGGAGTTGGAAAGAGTGGGGAGAAAGAACAGCAACAGCGAAAAAGCGCAGGAACACAAAGCTGCTAACAGCTGAGTACTGAACATGCGGGTCACCTATAGAGAGAACAAAAACATTTAAGACATGAGCCTGGATGTTGAAAACAAGCTGATAAACAAGCTTATAAAATACAAGACAAATACACAAAGATACTATAAAATTAAACTCCATTCAAACTTAAAGATTTGGCTCCACCTTCTGGTGCATTTGAACAATAACACACTGTAAAAGTTTAAAACCTGCGTGGAATCCCTCAAACAAATACTCCGAACAGAACACCATGTGCTCAAAAATTAAGCCCAATTTTTATTTAAAAACAAGCACAGAAAATACATATAAATGTGCCAGTAAATTGTAAAACAATTTGGTCTAATCCTACTGCGGACTATGAGGGTATTTGGCCCAGCAGGTTTGGTGTTGTCCCTGCATTTGACTGGTGATGGATTTGTAGGTTTCTGATTAATGAAGCTTTCACATGACACTACCAGCTCCCTTCTATCCGAGTCCACATGCAGAAAAACTCTACAGGACCACTTGGTAAAGTTGAACTGTTTACTTCGACACAACATGGTGGTATAGAACGACGGGCCACTTTAAGTTTATCAAGTTCCCGAACAAATTTTCAAACAACTTCACCTAAACTCTGGTGCGACTATTCTCTAGTGAGAGTGCCACTGGAAACCAAAAAATGGATGTCGGCAGTTAATAAAAAGCTAGAATAATATTTACCTATCTCTAAATATTACAGTTGTAATATAAATTAGACCAAATGCATTCTTTTTTTAAGTACAACACAATTACTCTATTATTGTAAATATGAACTACATATAAATCAACCTGTAGACATTGTAAATATTCCTCCCAATACCTCCTAAATCAGTGAACTTAATATGAAATTCAGCTGTTGTTTACAGTTTTTAATTGGCCAAATACAGAACAAGAAAATCTTCTTTTATTGATAGTAAAATGATGACGGACAGATCTTACCTGGGAAGCGTTTGCAGGCCAAGTGTCTCAGAGACCTGAAGACATCACACATAAGTGGGGGGCAGCTAGAACTGGACTGGGTGATGGAGGAAAAGACTTTCTGGACATAAACCTGAAGGTTTTCCTGAAGAAGCAACAAACACTTAGCATTACATACATGCATACACACATACATACAGGCAGTTGAGGTTAAAAAGTGGTAAGAAGTTGTTTTTGCTTTTTTTAAAAACATATACTACTGTTTAAAAGTTTGGGGGTCACGTAGAAATGTCCTTATTTTTGAAAGAAAAGCATTTTTTCAATGAAGATAACAATAAATGAATGATGAATCCAGTCTAGGCATTGTTAATGTGGTAAATGACTATTCTAGCTGGAAACAGCTGATTTTGAATGGAATATCTCCATAGGGGTACAGAGGAACATTTCCAGCTACCATCACTCCTGTGTTCTAATGCTACATTGTGTTAGCTAATGGTGCTGAAAGGCTAGTTGATGATTAGAAAACCCTTGTGCAGTTATGTTAGCACATGGATAAAAGTGTTAGTTGTCATGGAAAACATGAAATTGCCTGGGTGACCTCAAACTTTTGAACAATAGTGTATATTTGCATAAAAATGACAAATTATATTGTATATTACATTATAGCTTTCAAATATCACCACCGATTATAGCGCAGTTTGCTTATCTGTAAACCGGACAGTAAGAGATGAATGGATTTACCTTGTTGACCTCCACATTGTCACCTTCCTTTAGTTTATTGGGGTCTATCTCACACGCTTTGTTGGAATCACAAATCTATGAAAGGTAAAAGGGAAAAACAAACAATTAGGTCAGACCTAACGCAGTCATGAGAAACAGAACACAGACTGAGATTTTCTGTTGTGTGACATTTACAAATTTATTCAGATTTTCTTGAAATCAGAGACACAGAAGGAGATGATGAGTAAGACAACTGCAAATATTCACAACCTCAGCTTTTAGTTTTATTTTGTACGTGTCTAAGAACTCCAGTCAAACAGCAATATTAAGTTGCAGAAAATATGAAGACGACCAACAACACACTATGGCAAAAAAGCCCCAAAATACTAAGATTGAAATTTTCATTAATGTGGGGGATTTAAAGGAAATTGCTGTAAAAAGCTTTGAAAAAGTGGTTAATATCGTACCCTGGAAGAACTCCAGACTCACCAATTACATCTGCACATCTGCTTGTTTGCGGCAGAAAGGCAGATGTTCAAGTGGATTTTTCCATACTGACCTCAGTGACTCATGCCTATTCTGGCATCAACGCTAGATATTTGTGTGTGTGTGTGTGTCTCCTTGTTACTCATACCTCGTCTATTACTGGCTTCAGGGTAACGGCTAGGTAATTCTTTCCCACAATCTTCATCATGTCATCAATGCAGCGTGTTGCCAGTGAGTTGCCCCGGAAAATAGTGTTAGCCTCCCTGCATGGACACACAAATATTCCACCAACATCAACTAAACATGGCTTCTGACCACATTTTTTTTGTTATGCTGAAATAGTTTCAGATTGATTCAGATAATCATCAGTGACATGCTCCCTTGAGTTTCAGAATGCAGCAGTAGTACATTTTATAGAGCATCCTATTTTTACACTGCACTGCTAGACAGCTTGACAAGTGGAACAAAGACAAAGTAAAGGTAACGTGTAAATTATTCAGATTTTATCTTTAAACGGCTGTTGTATTTCAGAGCTGCTTCCTGTTTCACATTTGACTTTGAACTATCATAATGAGAAAGATGTAGAAAAAAGGAACTTAGTTTCAACTCTTTAGGGTTAAGAGAAGTAACAATGTTGGTCATAACATTTATCTGTATACATTTATCTATGTATCTACATGCCGCTGAAGTACGGCTGTGAGAGCACTTACTGAGTGTTGTCCAGCTCTAGTGCTGCCACAGCAGAGACAAAAGGCACAAAGCGATTGTGGTGGAGCAGCAGTCGAACCATCGGCAGAACAGCCTCGTACCGCTCTCTGCAGATGTCCCCCAAGATGTGCGCTGCTGATGCCGAAATGGGCTGAAGGAGGCGATAAAAGGAAACAGAGGAAGATGAGCACAAGGAAAGAGGAAATACACAGATTGATGGCAATGAGAGGTGACAGAGAGAAGGAAGCAACGGGGAAAGAAAATGACTAATCAGTTCCATTGTTGCATTTTAATGGACTTCAGAAAAGAAAGATGATATAAGGTAGGTGTATTTATACAGTAATGTTTAATAGAAGGACAATAAAAAATGTGGAGAAGTAGAATAATACAACTGTGTACATATTTTTTCGGGTTTTCCTCCATCTTAGGATTTAGTGTAACTTGAGCTGCTGTCTTACCTTCACATCGGGGGATTTGAGCAGCAGGTTGCAGAGTGGTGTGTAGCAGGCAGATGGCAGCACTGTGTCTTCTATGTAGGTCAGCTTCAACCGCAAGGATCCTAAATCATCAGACTTCGACTTACTGCCGTTCCCTTTGGGCTGGAGGAGATACCTGTTAGAGCACAAGACAGATGCCATATCAGTGTGTAGTGAGGTGTGGGAGCACAAATAGTTTTCAGTGTCATAATGGACCAATCTCTGAACACATTTAACCTACAACATAGTTTGATACAAGGCTTTGTGGTCTTTGGAAAGCTAGCAAACAGGTAGCTAAAGATGTACTAGGTAGTAAGGGATGGCATGGACACTTCTACTGACAACTAATCTACAATACAACCATCCTAAAACTACAAATGGGCCAAATAACAATATAATTTTGTGTTCACAGTGATCTGAAAACAATTGTTCAATGCAAGAGAAGCAACCTGTACCAGTTACTGTAACTGGTACAGGTTGTACCAGTTACAGTAACTGATATAAGGTAAAAATCAACACTGGAACAAAGAAAGTATCTGAGTTGGTCAAAATATGCTTTTATCCCACATCTTACCTAAATACGGTAAAAGTTGTACAAACAACTATCTCTCATCGCTTCATCAGAAAGCAACAGCTGAACATGGTGGTTGGAAAAGAGTTTCTGAATATATTGTAAGTGAAAGAACACACTGCACTGTTTAAACCTGCAAGAAATAATCTTTTCCATCTGCTTGGCGGAAGTGGAAACAAGTTTTAAATACGACTGATGACTGATAATCACCTTTGATGTTGATGAGACTTCTTAGCAAATGCTTATTTACACATCCATCAGTTAAAGATCAACACAAACAATCATTTGTTGCCGTGACACACAGTCAACATAACTTCAATACTTTGGACTCCATCAACACTCAGAAACATCAGACAAAAACACCTAAACAATGGCAACTCATAATTATTTATAATAATAATTCTTCCCTTTCACATTGTCACTCTGTAATTTGATAAATTGTTATCAATTATATTAATTATACCAATGTTAATGTGATTTACAGCCTCTATACAAAGCTGTTACAATGCACTACAGAAATTAGCACCTTACAGAGATAAATATGAAATATACTGCTGTATATACAGTAAAATATCAATAAAAATATGTAAATATACATAAAAACTTTATGTAAAACAAGAGGCTTACACATAAATGCTATCAAATTGGGCAATACTGCCTTTCGACTGAAACAAAGTTTTTCCGAATCCATTTTACACAAGATTTAACCAGTGGGTGTTTTGTAAGCTTAAATAAACAGAAAATATATTAAAAAAATATATAAATACAAACCCAAACAAAGCATCCATAAATGATCAATAATATGTAAGTACGCAACTGTCTAATGCATACCACAATACTCTATTCGGAGAACATTTACTTCAAATAGAAGATGTTTTACTGCAGCAACTCACTCATCCAAAGTCAAAGTGTGTCACATTACTTGCAAACAAGTACAACTCAATAAAGCTAATCCCTTCCTGTCTACTATGTACAGTATATAAAATATAAAAAATATGCAAAATAAAATGCGTATCTCCAGCTACTTAACAATTTTTGGTGGACTGTATAGTTTCCATTTAAAAATAACAGGATGTTAAAAAATGAAACTGCAATACAATAATTTTTGTTGTCTGCACATCCTCCTAGAATCCAACAGGTGGAGCATAACACAAAACTATTACATGCAGAGTTGAACTGCAGCGCTTCAAGAGCTGCAGTTACGTACTGAAGGTTTAATCATAAGCTGCTTGATCTGCAACCATGGCACACAGACGCATCGACAGATCACCTGTCCTGAGTTTATGAGGCAGAACATTTTAAAAAAAAATATTTTTTTTTGTTTTATGAATGCAACATGGACGACTTCCAACATAAACATGGGACATGAGGTACTGCCACCATGCAAAAAGCCGCCCACGCATTCAACTCACAGCCCTCATGTACCAACAGATTGCTATCTGGCATAATCCCATATCACCTACTCTGACGCAAAGCTAGGAAACCACCCACACAATGGCAAAACTGCTGAACACTGAGAAATCTAGGAAGATCGGTCAAATCACCTTGTAATGACAAGGAAAAACTTAACAGCACGAGTTGCCCATATGCAAGATGGAAGTTCCTAAGCAGAAAAAATCTAAAGCAAGAGGCTCCACCTCCCAAACGTCAAGATCTGATCTAGTTAAGAGCAAGGTGACCGGGCCATGACTTCAAAGTGATCGTGTCTGGCTTGGTCTTGTTTATCGGCAACAATGTAATCCATTTTTAAAGGAACAGACACACCAGATTGTGAGGGGTAAAATGATAAATACCTACACCTCTTTCCATCAAATCTTTCCACAGACAGAGAATCTGTTGGTTATTAACCTCAGCCAGGAGTGGTGTGTATGTGTGTATGCAGAACAGGTATTTTTTGTCTCTCTAGTATTTTTAACCATGTGACTGCTGCAACTGAAGAATAACATTTGAAGACAATGTGCCAGACTGGCAGCTTTACCAGGGTACTGCAACTATGAGTGGTACAAAAAACACCAAGCACATACACATCAAACAAAAACATATATACAACAATTTCAACCAAATATCTCCATCTATCTTTGAAATTGCATTTATACTGTTCCAGAAAAGCTCTACACTGCTTCATTTTCTGTATTGAATTGTCATGTGTAACTTTACTTGCTCACAAAATATACAGGATAATATTTCAAGTATGTGCATTAATTCATATAAAAATAAAAATAAGGCAGATTTGTACCCATTTCTCCAAAAAGGAAAAAAAAAAGTCTAAATTGTGTCTTGAAGGAGCTGTTACACAGTGAATGGTATCAGTGGAAAAGAATGGTGGAAACAGAGGTGGAGGTTTGGGAAAATAAAAGTCAGAAGAGCTCATGGAATCAGATGGACATGATTCAAAATCTGCAGTTATAAGAAGAAAGTTTCTATGATTCGCGGTGATGTTACATTATCTGTCCTTACTCAAATGAAACATTTGGATTTGTTTACAGTCCTAGTAGAAAGAAAATGTAAGACACTTAGAAATCTTGTTGTGTCTACTAATTACCAGGCTTTGTGGATGTGGTCATTTCGCAGGATCTTGACAGGGACCCGCGTTTCCCCCAGGAACACATCCTGAGCCAGATTCTCATTGTTCCACAGGTCAACTCTGTAAAGGTAGAGGATGTCAGCTGAAAGACTGTTACATCTATAAATAGTGGCATTAAACTACGTGTACATCAAGTCAGACACAATTTTTATTGATGCGTGTGTTCAGTACAACACATGTAACCACCAGAATCTAACAAGGCAAAAGGATTTGTAAAAAGTCACTACTAAGTGGTGCTTACCTGTTTGGTGCTTAAAAGCCAATACAATACCCGTGCAATGACACCACCTCAAATCCAAACCTCAAAACCATGCATGAGTGTTTACCTTTGAATCTGTCTAGTCTTACCCAGTGAGCTATGAGTCCACTGTGACGGAAGCCCCACATATCCTTAACCAGAAACCAAGGCTCTCTATCAGTAGTCAGAACACACCAGATCCAAATTCACTTTTTTGTCCTCAAGTTGTTAAGAAATAATTTTTCTTCTGTCAAGACTACAGAGTGGGAGCGAGACAAAGTGGGAGAGAGAGAGGGAGAGAGTGTAATGCGCAGATGAGACAAAGAAAAACAAAAAAACAACTCACTTGATCTCAAGTTTTTCAATGTCCTCCTCCTCCACTTGGAAATGAGACTTTTTAGAGTAGCTGCTGGACCGTGTGACCTAAGGACGAACATATCAAGTTTTATTAAGTTTACTACTTGTTTTTCTTTTTTTTTCTTTTTTTTTTTTTTTAATGTAACCTATCAATAACATAACCAACAGATTAACTCAAACATTTGATGTCAGGCTGCAAAATGTGCGGTTGCAGAATTTACCTCAAAGAAGAAGGTCTCTTCAAACTGAGGGTTGCTGGTTTTCTTCTTTACCTTTGTTTTCTTTTGGTCAGACCTGTAGAGATACAACACAGAAACTGATACTCACACACTCTTCACAAAATGGGACTACATTTACATGGTCAGGACACGACGTAAGATGCTCAGATGTAGTTATACTAGTTGTAAAAAGGTCCTGGTTAGTGCCAAAATATGATCAGTCTGACCAGAAAGTCTTTGGAATTTCCTAAGGAGGTTTTGTGCGCCAGATTAAAAAACTGCATTTAGATCTGGCTAAAATACTGACATATTCCCGAAGAGTAGGACATATTCATACCAGGTAGATCAGGTTATTCAGTGTAACATTATCTGGTGATGTACAGTGACGCTTAATGCTTCACAACCTGTTTAATAGTTTGAAAATCGTGAACTGAATATCACCATATTTACATGTCATTAAGCAAGCCTTGCTCTTTTGGCATATATGCAGCATTCAGAGTTACCTGGCAGGTCCGACGAGTGACACGGTGGCATAGGGGTCACAGTTCTGCCCACTGATCAAAGGCAGTTCTTTGCACTCTATTATTCTAAAGGGATTCACAAAGATATAGAAAGAAACTAAATGAATACAACTGTGTAAGCACATAACATAAATAGCAACAAGTGAAAGTATAATTTCTACTGCTTGAATCATTGTTATCAGCTTAGGGACTATTTTGATGTTAAATAATTAACAGATCAGTTATTTCATCTTTTAGAATTGTACTACGGAGCTGGTCACTGTGGAACAAAATTTTTAATATTTCAGGATTTGACAGGCTTTAAAGTGACCTAGACCTTGGCAGAGATTAGCTTTCAACACTATGTCTTGAGAGCACAGTAAATAATTTCTTGTTGGTTCAACAGATGCCTCGGTGGAAATGCTACTGCGATTAACCCTCTGTGGTCTAAACTACCACAGCACTCAGGATGTTTACTTAAAACAGGAAACTATTTTTTTTAAACAACAGAAGTTTCCAATGGCAGATCTAATAGACACTGACTCTTAATTCTGACATACAATTATAAAAACGTGCACCTACAAGTTGTTCTCAGGTAATATACATGTACCACTACTGAAAAATTTATTTATCACTGTGCTGAGCATCAATTAAAAAAACAAAACAAAAATGAAAGAAGTCAAAAAGTAAAGAATTTAATCTCATTGCATCGTCACAATTATTTTTTTCTCACGCACAAACATGCATAATTATGTATGATGTGTGGAATACTGATAGAGTATAACCCCCCAAAAAATCAAGCTGAAATTATCAATGTTATTTAAAAATAAAACTAACAAAAACAAATTTTGTCATGATCTCTATTAGCAACAAAAGAGGCTAACATATTGCATATATTGTCTGCTGTTTATCGAAATGATTTTCTGTTTATTTTTGTCCAGTTTGCCAGTTAATTAATTAATGACTAATCTGTGATCAATTGTCAAGATCGCCATTTAAAAATGATATGAAATGTAATAGAAATTGCACACAAGTATACGATAGCACAGGATTCTTCAAGTGTGTTATAGTCTTTGTTTAGAAGTCATGCTTTGCCCTCATGTTCAGCTTGTGTCACACAGGGACCACTGCTTCTTTTCACCGGTGTTTCAGGTGACAACAAACAGACACTGTAGGCACCATAAACAGGATGTGGCTGCTAAAGCAGGAGTCGCCAGAGAATAAGAATGAATTCAGCCCATCGCTAAGTGAGGCCAGTGGGAAAAGTCGAGCAGCCGAATGTCAGGATGTTTGTGTATTATCTTCCAGGGTGTCATGACAATATTCCCTATAGCCTCCTTTGCATCTGTCTTAACTCATCCCCATCCAGCTCCGATCTGACCATCTATGGTGACTAATCGCGCTACAACAGGATGACTAGAGGTGTGCAAGTGATAAGCTTGACATGTTTGATTTGAACTTTGCTACCTTCCCTAATCAAGCAGATCCTGCAGCGTTCATCATCTACGCACAGGTGGTTAAGAGCTGACGGTGAGCAGCTCCACATTTTAGGCAAACAATCCGAGTGAAACAGTGAATGACAGCAGCAGAAAACCACAGCGGTTGCAGTCTGAGAAGTGCAGGCTTCCTGCTCAAATGCCATCACTTCCTCCTCATTACCCTGCTCTCCAAGTATGAATGGGTGGGGGGTGTAAAACAACATACGTAAACAGCCTGACTTCTGACACACACACACGTTTTTCTCAGCCTATTCACACAATAAGTGGTTTCTTTTGACCATCCTCCCACGTCTTTATCTGTCTATCAGTTTGTGTTTGCGAAAAGTTTATGATGTGAAACGTACAGCTCAGCAGTAAAGGTGATAAAGTAATATTGTGGCCTACTGAGAGCGAAGATTAGAGAATGATATACTGTTAACACTGATGACTCCTCTTTGATAATCATTTTAAGACATTCTGGTTTCCTCCTCATAAACCTCTTTCTGAACTGTTTAACAGATGTTTCCAGTTTGCATACAACACAAAAAGTGCATTTTGTGCAGTTTTCTTAGGACATGAGCTCTTTTAAACTTAAATCTATAATCACTGAGAAAATGTATATGATTGAAACTAATTTGAGTGGATGCAGTCATCGTAGCTTAGAGAAGAGGAGAAGAGGAAAGTTTCAGTATTACAGGTAGTGGGAAATAGTTATTTCCTATGAATTAAAAATATTACACATAGTTTTTAAACTCTCGAAGCTTTTAGAATGTTAGAGCATAAACTACATTTTAATGCATGATCCTGTGCTTATTGCTTTGATTTCTGATTCGTATCTTTGATTGTATGTCTAAAATAAGTCTATATTCTTCCTCTTCTTTTTATTATCTTATTTCAGGCTCAGTCTAATTGGTAGTTAAATTACACATGAAGGCAGCTTATGGTTTGTGTGTGTATTTCTGTGTATACATAATATTTTTATAGAAAGAATTTTGGCTCAAAATTGCTTTCTTTTAAAAGAGAATAGAAACACACTTTGACATGAGGGTTTGATCTTCAGCCACTGAAAACACACTCTCATTTCAATTCTCAGCTTTTAAATTCTACCATGATTTCAAATTCCTTGCAAATTTTCAAGGGCCATAAGACAATCAACTGTATGAGATGACACATAATTGGCAACAAGGGAATCCTGGAACTCACCGGACTACTAAGTGTTGACCTAATGAGCCGTTCTCTGTGATCACTTCATTAAGTCGCATCTCCAGGTGAACCTTACCCTGTCAACCACAAGGAGAAGAGAGAGAGTTTTGAAAGTTACAAATTGCTCAAGTCATGTGACATCAGTCTTACATCAGGGCACAAGAAGTCAAAAAATTTCAAGTCAAATCCTGAGTTAATATGCAGGTTGTCAAACAAGATAGAAGTTTGGCTGTAGAGCTGCAAGTTTTTTTTTTGAAGAATACTGTCTTTATGCTTTTGGCTTGTACCAAGTTACACATTTCTCTCACTGTCATATTTAAAACAGCTTCTTGTTCTTCTTTAGCATTAGTGCTAGACCTGTGGCCTCGCTCCACCTCATGTATCATCTTGTTTTAGGTTAATGGAGGCACCATGTGCGACAAGAGCCACAACAGCTGTGAATTTTGTCATCGCTCAAAAAGATCTTTACGGGGTCGGATGTGGTGAAGGCTGCCGGTCTTGCTTTCGGAAGTGTTGGAGTGAGAGAGAGACATTTAGAGCGAGAGAGTGAACAACAGAGAGAGAGCTAAACAAAACGCCCCCACACGCAGTCTGTCTCTGCAATTCAGCACTTGGCTAAGACGGCAAGTAGTTCTTTCTGATGCAAGATAGGGCTTCATGGCAATATAACATGAACTACTCTGCAAGGGTCCAAATGAGTCCAATCCTCAGTTAATTAACAGTCATATTACAACTATTACTTATCACTACTGGGTAATGAATATGGTCAAAGGAATGTATAATTTGCAGCGTCATTCAAGTTTTTCTTTATTACCTGAGCAAGTTCGCTACAAAATGCCTTAACACTGCTCACAGCGTGCACGCACAGCCCTTGTTTGGCTACACACCAAATCTGAGAGGCATTGCAATCACACCTCCATCACTCACTGATGTAACTTTGCAGTTGAAAGTGTCTACTTGTGAGTGAATCAGTGTAGCAGCACATACCCAGAATAGTCTGGCGTGGGCTAATGGCAGCTAGAGTCAACATGTTAGCTACAGCAGCATAGAAAGTGGCAGTGTGCTGTAGTTTCACCCAGCACTACCAGACCACAAAAACTGTCTGATCAAAGAAATGTACAGTTGAAATAAAACTACCCACATACATAGCCTACATGTGAGAAACTAGAACAGCAGTCCTGTAAATGATCAATTAAAGGCTGAACGGAAAAAGGCAGGTTTAACACATACCCAGAGGCTGAACCAAAAACACCTGATAATCTGAGACCGCAGCTGGCAAGCTAACCTGTCTAACTAGTTGCAGTTTAACAGCAAATCTATCTATAAAACAATTCATAGAAATTTGTTGTCATTATCTGGTAACCTTGCAAACCAGAGTGTTGGCATACTTGTGTGTCACAAAAACCACCAACTTTTGGACAACAGGCAAATTCTGAGTAACCATCTCCTATGCAGCCACAACAGGTTAGTTTTCATTTGCATGATAAAAAAGTCGGAGTGAGTTAGTGCCAAATTCTTAATGAATTTTATTTCACCTTTTAAAATGTTAATTAAGAGCCAAGATATTGATCTTGACTTGCCATTGCCCTCAAATTTCAATCTTGCAAGTGACACAAATAATGCTAAAATGCCAAAAACAATGTTTCTGGTAATAGAACTGTTCCTAATGCTGTAGGCTTTAAACCTGAAAAATCTCTTCCATACATTTATCATGGCCCTTTCACAACACACAGGTTACAGGTACAAACAGTTGCACTGCAGTCCCATCCTATATAGGATTCTTGCTTTGTCCCTGAAATATTTGCCTTTCTTCAACTCAGTCTACCAAAAACATCCCAACACTTGTGTTTTGTATATTGCATTTCATTTTCCTGCAACCAGACTACGACAGTGTGTTTTTGAGTGGGGGAAGGTGATGCTTCCAGCCTGGACAGAGATTATTAAGCCTTATTTTGACTTAAATGATCTAATCTCTATGCAAATTTTAGACCACATGCAAGTGAATATCCTGTTTGTAATGTTGGGGTTCTGCAAGCTGTAAAAACATGCATTCGCTGAGGTGAGTGGCGCAGCCTCATTATCAATAACTTCAGTGCCAACTATAAAGCATCTGGAAGTAGTCACAACACAATTTTTTGCTTTAAAACCTGCAAGCAGGATAAGATGTGCTGTAAATTAGGTGTCAAGTTTTGAAATTGCATTTATGAATGACCTTCTAAAAACACTGAACTTCCTAAGAACTTACCTGGACTTCTGAGTTAGGATCTACTGGATGAAGGCTAAACCAGTGCTCCTTCCCACTGTATTTACATAGATCATCCTTCCGGATTGACACCTTGCCTGAAAGGAAGTAAGTGCGCACACATTTACCTACAACACATCAATTTAAAAGGAGGAAATGTATTTAGTTTAAGTGGCTTCATGAGTGTGACTTACCAACAGGTAGGTCCCTTTGAAAAACGCTCTTGGCATAAACATAGAAGGATAAACACTGAAATGGGCGTGGGATCTCAAAGTAGAAGTCTTCTCCGTAGAAGGGGCTATAAATAAAGGCAGGGGTTAAGGTTAGCAACAAGGTCACACCTTTTAGGGATAAAAGCAGTAGGTAAGAGTTTATGTAACAGGTGGTATAGTCTGTGGTAAACCAGGTCACCAGCTTAGTGACTGTACCATACTGGTAAAGGCTTTTGTGTAAATGATCCTTGTGTGTTAAAAATGCTTTACATGCAGTATTAATACACACTTCCCTATCTGTCTTTTTTTCCAATTTGGCCCTTGACTCCTTGCAAACAAGGACTGGGTATTCAGAGAGACTTGGGTCCTTAGTTTTGGATTTGTTATCCAATTTCCTCCACATTAATGTCTATTGCTCTGCCAGGTCTGCACGTATGTTTCTGGAACTGAGACACTGACTTCTAGAAACTGTTGACTGCAGCTGAACAATGGTACTATGACCAAAGTGATAGAAGTGCTACAACCAGTGCTAAACTGTTGCATAGAGTCTTGATGCATGACGGTCATCTGACCTAATGCTATACCTTAAACTCATGAGTTCCCTTTTTCGGTTTCATCTTGTCATATACTGCTGTTCAGTTTTAACAATGAGACATTTAAGGCTGTGTTTATGTCCATAAATTATGCAGAAAAACATAATGAACAATTTCTAAATAAACACGGTGTGTTGCAGCCTACACGTAAAAACAATATCACAATACTGTGATCAAGGCAGGCTTTGTTAATTTACTGGAAAATGAACCGTCTGAGCAGAAGGTGGAGAGCACAGGGTGCCCTCATGACTCATCGGGGTTGAAAGGAATGCTCTTGGTATGTTGTAGGTTTAAATCTGTCACTTTTGCCATGTAGTCTCCCAGGCTGTCATTTCACGCTGTGTAGCAGTGTACAAACCCTGTAACAATTACATGTGAAGCTTATTTGGTGTTATATTCGTGTAGATAACTTCATTTAACTGAAAAAAACATCCAAAAAAAAGTGTTACATGTAGACGTGTGAGTTCAATAATTTTGTGATGATAAATGAAGCTAAAAAAAATGTAATTTGTTCAAGACTTTTGTGTCACACGTGAAGTTCTGTCAGATCTAAATCTTCAAGGAATTTGCATTAAATATCAATTTCAGAGGAACTTTTGCATATATTTGTCATATCAATATTAAACATAAAAAATGATTATACATAAAAATCTGGAAAGTATTCTTGTCACTACTGTGTTCTGACTTATCATTCAGCACGTATCAAGAGGCCAGATCAGCTTGCAAGTCCACTGCAGGGATGTCACACTAACAGACAACACATTCATGCCTTTAGGCAAATTTAGAGTTTCCAATCCACCTAGCCTGTATTCTCTAAACTGTGGGAGGACACCTGAAACTTAACCAGACACAGGAGGAACATACAAACTCCAATTAATGCTATATAACCTAACCAAGCAGCAAGGTGGTTACATCTCTGCTGTTCAGCACAGGACTGACTGCCTGGTAGGAGCTGGCAGAAACACAGAGGGCCCAAGCATCTGTGGCACTCAGTCCTGCCAAAGTAACTACCTCACGACCAAGACTGCGAGCCAGACAGCTTGATCTGACATAGCCGATTGTAGGTTAAGCACTACCTCGATGTACGTGCTGCCTGCAGATGGACCACCTGTCCCAAACAGACTGAACCGTACTTAGACAGCTGGGTAAACCGTTCATATGTCCAAGTGAAACTGCAACAGTAATCCCTGCTTTTTTAAATTTAAAGGCCAGTGACAGTTGACAAAGTTGGGAGATTTGTTCGCTTGTTTGTTTAAAATGTGAAACAAAAATGCAGGATCAAAGTAATAGTCAGCAACTTGGTAGATATATGTACATGGTGTATATGTAAGATAGTTATACAGCAGATGTACAACAAAAAACACTGCCAAACAAACATGTCTGAAATTTACTGGTTGTATAACTAAACAAATGTCATGTACAGTTACTTTTCCGTCATTTTAACCCTCGGAAGAGGCAGGTCTCAAAGAAATCGCACAAATCAGATAATAATAATAAAACTAAAAAATTGCAGGCTCCTCAGGGCATCCATAAAGCAGTTACTCAGTGGTGACTAACAGTCACAAGACAACTTTTCAGCGGAACTGGGCTGAACTACAGGCAGTGTTTACACAGAACAGATTAAATGAAAGTAATAAAATATCAGTAGAATGTGTAACCACCATTTTTTTCTGCAGCTGGTAAAATATTGTACATGTTGATTTCCTTTTATTCAGTTTTATAAAATAAATAATCAAAAATAATTAAATTATTGTCTTTCATTTTTTAATAACTTTGTCATATTGCACAAAATACATTTTTACGTTCTCTCTTCTTGTAGCCACAGTTGTGCTGTTTTTGTAGAGACGAAGGACTTAATATTGCAGTGGAAAACAAGCCCACAGTGAATTAAAATGTGACAGAACCAAAAAAACACACCCAGAAACTGCTTTAGATTCGGAGGGTTAAACACTGAATCAGGAACTGGAAACTAACCTTGTGAACAGATATATCTGTATTAATATTCAATAGTGCTATTGAGGAAACGTGGTCCTGTAGCTCTCAAGTTGATACATGCTTCCCTCAACATTTATGCATCTTGGATGGTGAAAGATCTTCCCTGACTATTCCACACAGGGCTTGGTCAACACATCCAGCATACACCCACACATCCTACTCAACATCACATGGAACTACGCACTTGTAAACACCTCCCCCCCCCCCGTTCTGCACACACTCAAACTTACACCCACTATACTACCTTTCCCTCTGTTGTCATTCTCGTTTCCAAATAATGCGCAAACACAAGGTAGAACCACTTGACCACAGCTGTTTGAACATGCCTACTTTATCCTAGGGATTAGCTGCAATTAGAGCTTCCATACAGCCTTTAAACAATTAGAGACAGGAGAACATACAACAGGCATGAGTCAAGCACCATCAAATAAGCAGTGGGCCAAATTTGAGTGATTATTAAGATGTGCTAAACAGTGGCTAAGGTAGTTGAGAGTGACACAGAGAGAAAGAGTGGGGAGAGCGTGGGAGGACACACTTCCTCAGAGACTGTAAAATCCTTTTGAACGGTACCGAAATCAGGAGAGAAAAAAAAAAAGAGCTGTTGTGAAATACCCAGAGAAGGCAGGCCCATGTTTACAGTGAGATGTGCAATGATGGAGATGGCAACCTAAAAGGTTTCCTGATCTCCCACACCTTTCTCTGAGCTGCTTGCGAACATGTAGCTAATGGTAAAATGCCTCATTTCAGGCAAAATCACTCAATGTCTCCCAGCTGAAGGGGCTCACACAGTCACATATAGCTATGAGCCACATACTGCCAGTTTCTGAGATATAATCAAACAAATGCATTTAAAACTGGACATTTCTTCTCTGCCAGGCACACAACAAATATAAAGGGTCCAGAGTTTAGTGTAATTGTTTCCACGTGAGAGATTTTTATCAACAGGATATTTCTATTTTTTTTTAAAGCTGTCCTGACTTCTATTCCTAAAACTAATTGAAAATTACACAATGAATAACAGCAGCTAAACATGTTCTAGAGCAGACTAGTCCATGCCTCTCTACTCATGCCTTACATTGCAAAGAATAGGTTCCTTCTAATTCTAACCTCAAAAGAAAATAACAAACTTCGACCCCAGAATGAATGTATATTCTGTGCTGACACGCAATGATGCTCCTGCAATGCAGTTTGCATTTTATCTTAGACTTTATTTAACTAATCGTGGCAGTTGAACAACCATGAGGTTTGCATACAACGGCTACATTTACAGGAAAAATCCAGGGTAAATCGTGTTACATTTGTTTTTTTAAATTTTAACAATACACCCAATTAACATTAAGGTACATTAACAAAACTAGGGCTGTAACAAATAATTATGGATTGAACTGCTGAGTTAAGAATAATGACAAATTACACACATTAATTAGAAAAGAGCAGCAAATTCTCCTATTTGTAAACCTGTGAAGATAGTTTGACCTGATTGAATGCTACACGTCTTTAACCACACAAAATATCCACCACTAAGATAAAAAAACATCCTAAGGTGGAAGAAATGCTTTAAATACTACACACTTAAACTGAAAACTTTACTTAAATATTAAAAGAAAGTTGCTTGAATTTACTGCATAGCCAGCAATGACTTGACATGATGGTCATAAACCCCTGACAGAAAACATCCTGAATCACAGTGAAAACGCTTCTTTTTGAGACGGTGTCCTTTTGAAATGCAGCACTGAGCAGGAAACAAATAACTGAAGTCTCATACTATACATACAATCAGTCATGCTTGTCCTGAATACCCCAAATGTGTCAATGCATATTATACTTCAAGTTACAACTGGTAATTTACCACTTAACTGCTACGATTCTGTATTAGTCTGTGAGGTGTGACATGTTGCTGTTGACTTATTATTGCTTTTTTCTGACAGAAGTTAGCGAAGTACAGCAGTACTCTTAATATCGAGAAAGTTCATGTCAATAACATTTCATTAATTATGTAAAATGATTTACCAAGTCAACATTGTAAACTAATTACAGCTCATTTGTGCTCAACACCTGCTACATACATAATATGATCAATTTAGTCACCTAATGTTTTGGCATCCTTCAACTTTAAAAATAAACTTTGTCCATTCTTGTTCATTACATAATCCAGAGGCATTGCATTTAACCTAAGTGTGGATGTGTAGCTAATAGCATAAAAGTATTAAAGAGTAATAAAAGCGTAACGTTTCAGACAACACTTATTTGCAAACTAGCAGCTGTCAAATTGCAACCCTGATTAAAGAAAAAGACATGAAGACAAAATGTTTTGCAACTATAATCAACATTAAAATTTACTTCATGTATGTTAGGAGATTATCCTGCTTACCTGACACTTTTGTCAAACACCTTGGTTCGGAACACCTCCTCTTGATCCAGACTTATGGTGCAAAAGGTGCAGAGATCTCTTTGACGATTTGGACCCGAAACTGGACCCAGGTTTTTAGCTTCACCTGCAGCACCAAAAGGAGAACATTATCATCACAACGGCATCAAAATAACAGTAGTCTTTACAACATAAAAGCAAAAAATCCATTAATTCCATACACACACACAGACAGACATTGTCTTTAGCACATCAGTGATACCCTGAAAATTCCCACCCACGCTATTAACATTATCAGTAAGAATTTTCCAACAGAGAAGCAACAGAGAGGTGAATTCCATAACATTTCAACAGATACACAATTTACCTTCAACAAAACTTGACTGAGAACACAATTTATGCATTTAAGCTTCAGATCTCAAAAAAACAATAATAATGATAATAATAATTTATTACAATATTTTGGTGGCAGTCCTAAAGCCTGGCAGTTCTGAAAACAAAAGAAACTGTTTCAGTCTAGTAAATTCCTACTTTATTCTTAGCCAAAAAAGAAAACATGTCTTTCATTGAAACGGACTCAGAATACAACCAAATCGTAATCAATATAATAGAAATGCCAGCAATCATACGCTGTACACTTCTAAAACATGCTTTGATGTTCATTTGGGGACACAAGCTCTTGCCAATTGTCAGGGCAAGCTGCAGAGCGGATGTAGCTGAAGTAGACTTGAAGCTCATATGTGGTTAAAAACATGAAACACTGACTTCCTCAGCATATCCAATGGCGACAGTACAGCGCTGATTCACAAATGACAAACACCTTTTTAACACACACCACTTCCATTGCACTGCAGGCAGACCCGGATTACGTGACACGGGGTTTAATGCAACACATAAACAAAAAAATACTCCACGTCAGATAATCAGTTAAGTCGAACCTGCATTGTCAGGACAGCTAACAGCAACTCAAACACAGTGCTGTTAATAACTTCACACAGAGTCAGATTTAGACTGGGGGATTAGAGGGGCAACGGTCTAATTTAGTCCTCTAGCTGTGGATTGGTACCCTAAGCTCAGGTAGGGACCTAATTAAGAAAAGCCACCGGTGAGATCAGCTTTTTAACGGGCTATTAATAATGGTGTATGGAACAGGCATTGCAAATTAGCTTAGGATATAAATGCTATGGAGTGTTCCCTCAGGTCATACATACTTGTCCCTATACAAAAACACAGTGAATAAAAATAGATCATCTTAGGACTGGCCAGTGAAACAGTCAAGTCCTCACTTAAACCAGAATGACCTGGTGGGAGTAGAGCACACAAGCACATATGTACGCAGACACAAACACACACTTTAGCCAACCAGCCCTGCTGTCGCCTCTTCTCTTCTAATACATTTACACTAAAGGTGAAGCATGCCACCCTGTGAAAACCACGATCCAGGGGTCAAAGAGCGAACCTGAACAATACCTGTCTTAGCTGTAGACCGCCCAGTCCACTTATCATTTATCGATTGGCCTTTTTGTGATTTTATTCTGACAATTAAGCAAACAAGCACACATATAAAAGCTCACTGGCCATGTAAAAGTTAGTATAAGACTACATCTTCACAGAATGCCACCTCCATTGATGTAGGCTAAAGGAAAAAGGACAAAGTGTGAACGAGGAAGAATGGAGTTTCGTAAGACTGCAAAGTGAGTTACATGCCATGACAGTTCCTCTATTTTGTTCTGCTTACTGTTTTCTCATTAATTCATAGTAGTGAAACTGACATTTGTCATCCTATTGTGTGCATATGCATACAAACCTTATGTACCTGTCTATAGTCACTTTACAGTAAATACATAGTTAAACCACATCTGTAGCAACTCATGTCATATGTAGTCTACCCCTACTTTAGAAACAAAGTGTCTCTTTACCGCACATTAGCAAAAATGCTTTGTCAAACATATTAAAACAGTGAATTTGTAATCAAAGAAAATATTCTTTAGTACTCGATTATTTTAAATTAATTTCTTCTGATTATTGATTACATTGTTTTAGCAATGAAGTAACGTCACTAAGGAACATTTTACACTAGCAGTGTCTGAAACCTTTGATGCAAGTAGCCACAGAGATCTTAACAATCTGGCAAAAAACAATTCAATCAGGCCCAAAGCCACCTGGCAGGTATGAGCCTGTACATGAGGGTGAGGATACTGGCTGTGATATATTTTACTTTAAAGCCAATGTTTCCGATTTGGACTACAAACACTGTTGGAGTGATATTGTACTGAATACACTTTAACTTGCCAACAGATTTTTTTGTTTTCCAAGAAAATTATCTGACTCTTTCCAATTTATACTTTAATCATTAGTGAAGTGGAAAATGTTAAGACAGTGTAATTTAATTTAAACGTTGATTAATGCCCCTGCAATGAGGTCACAGAGCAAAGACAGGCGACTCAGAGACGTGCTGAGAAAAAATAAGTTTGCTCAAACAGGACTCACTATCACGGACTTACCAGCCAATACACTACCAACACAGTCTACAATAATTAGCAGTGGTATGTTACAGACATTTAACGTTACCAGGTTAAATTAACGTAGATGTTTAGGTGTCTAAGTGTCTAAAAAATCTCGAGTAGCTAAAACCATAAAGGGTGAGTGACCATTACTTTGATGTTTGAATCTTTAGTTGTTAAAATTAATGTTGTCGCGGAAATTAATGCCATTATTATCTACGATGATCCAAGTTCCCTGGCTGTCAGATGCCTGCAGTGAGTAACGTTATAACTGAATGGGTTAGCTTGGTGACGGCGGACAGAAGTGGTTGGGAGCAGCTAGCCTACTGTGCCACCAGCGCTACCTTAGCGTACAGCTCACCTCCACAACAAAAGCTAACATTTATAACGGGCACAAAACGCCCAGTATGTTCGCAGAGCTGAACAGAGGACGACGACGCTTTTCTGGGTGAATGAAATCATTCACAACAGGCTCGTAGCTTCTGGTAGCATGCTAGGCTAACTTGACGTTAGGCAGACCAGATGAGCCGCCTGTCTCTGGCTTCACTCTGTCGACTGTTGATAGCACGCCGCGCCCCTCCGGTCTCCGACTCTCCGCTCGCCTGTTCTACCGACCTCTCTCCCGGTGTGAGACACAGAAAACGTCGGCCCGCCGGTCACACTTACATATTTTCCCCCGCAGACTCTGTAAAATCCGAATCCTAGCGTCGTCCTCTTCCGCCATGGTCAGGGCTGCCTGTTGTCGCTGCTCCGGTGCATTCAGCGCTGGTTTATCATATCCGTTTATGAATGCAGGCAGAGTGGAGGAGAGCCAGCCCCACTACCGCGTCACGTCAGGTCCCGTACACACTGGAGCCTCGAAACGTTTGGAGAAAGCTTCCTCAAAAAGTCGAGCCGCTTCCTTCGGCTAGCGCTGCAGCAGTGTGGAGGCGGTAGTAGGAGTTTTAACGGGGATTTAAGGTCTATGTGCGCTTATTATGCAACGCTGTGCGGAGAACACATACTTTGACTTGTGGAGCTAGCTTAGCCGGCTAATCTTGGACACCAGTGCTTTAAGTTAACCCCGTCCGCTTAAGACCCGCCGCTGTGAGGCAGATGTAAATGTGTCACCAGGTGAGAAAGGAGTTAAGTGGCGCTGCTTTAAAACATTCCCGATGCACACAGTTTTAACATTGGTGAAATTTAATTAAAAGCGTTTCTTTAAACGTTTTAAATTCGAACAAGCTTGCCTAAAGAAACCCCCGCAGCTTGTTAACACTAATTGGAACGAAGCTACACAAAATGATAGTAAAATGGAGAATGACCCTAAACATGAAAATGTCTGCCAACATATAAACACGCATCACAGCTAGCCTGTTAGTGTGCTACTCTTGAAAAAGCTTGAACATCACCGTAAAGCTAGCAAAATTAGTTTTATACGTGTTTATGTCAAGAACTGTAATGTTTTTGTCAATGTTGTATTATTATTTTTTTTTTTTTTACAGAACAGGTTTTCATGTATGTTTGTGTCTTAGCTGTTTTGTTTTGTTGGCAATATAATTAACTGAAAAATACCTAATAAAACAAAACAAAATAATGCAAATAAAAACAAAATTTGGATTAGGTTTGATGTTTTTACATATTTTTGCAGGATCATAATTTAAATTCTAAAACACTCAGAATAATATACATAATTATTAATACTATAGTGTCCTAGTCTTGTTCCTTGAATTAGTGTAGTTATCTCCATAATTAATAATAATGTAGGGTCAGATAAAGCTGTATTTTCTATCTTTTCATCCCTAATTTTTGAATTGCTCTGGTAAATTGACCAAAAATAACACAGTAGAGCCTTAACCACCGTATTTAACCTTGTTAGGACTTGTTTTTCTACTGTAAAACACAAAGCCGTTGCTTTAAATGTGCTGACTTGGAATATACTACATAATTTAAGATCCATTTTACTGAGTAGGCAATACACAGCTTGCACAGGTGTCACAAGTATAATATGTCAGGATATTTTTTACTTCTACAGATAATGCGTTTATATAATCAGATTTATCCCATGCGTGTATAGTGTGGATAAAAACACGTACATCCTTTGTTCTCTTCATCTCTGTCAAGGTGGTGCTGCTTTTGACTGGGTGTAATCCTCTTCACTAATAGAAGCAGGGAGCCTGAAAGGCAGTCAGGTATGAAATATAATTTTTATAGCTAATTTCTATGTATTGACTTAGACTTTTAACAAATAGCACACAACAGCTCATGAGACGTATACATTGATCACATTTGGATATATTAATTTAGCATATACTGTTAAAGTCAAAGGGGTGTGACTGCTTTAAAACTGCATAGTATCTCACATATTTATCTGCTGTCAAAGTTTAGAAACATTAGAAATTGGTAATGTAAAAATATTTTGTGTATTCAACAGATCTTTTTTTAAATGTCGTTATTCAGGTACAGCCATATCAGACAAATCTTTGTTGTTGAACTTCTTTACTAAGTAAGGCCAATAATATCTGTAAAAGGTGTTTTACAAAATCCCCCCAAAATATAGAGCTGCAACTTATCATACCTAGTCTACAATGTTTGTGCATTTCATACTTTTTTATAGTACCATTGTACCCATTGCCGTTATTGTACAATATAGTGAGCCTGTACCCTCTTTTGCTGTACACTGAAGTAATTGCAAGCTATATTCCTCACCACACTACTATAATATGAATATTGGTCTTCAACAGAATCTTATATGATCTTATCTCCAAGTGGAATACCTCAGTAGCAATATTTACAGATTAAAAATATTTAATCTAGTAGAGCATTAATAACTTCACATGAATTGTTGCTATCAGCGTTTTCAATCATCCGTTATTAAATGGTAGATTGTAACGTGTAAGGCGGACATGGTGCCTCATGACATTATTGGTGTGTTGAGCAGTGCCTAAAATGTATGATCCATCTGTTACATCACAACCAGTCACAGAAAGAAGCAAGGAATTTAGAAACATCTGGATATTGTGTCTTGAGGCCCAACTCTAATACAGATGCAGTTTCTGTGGAAGAATGAGGGAATGAACTTTTCAGATGGGCTGCAAGTCCCAGAAGAACCAAGAAGAGCAGATGACAACCATGTGGCTTTCTATTTAGGAAACTGCTTGCCCTTTCAAACAGGTTTTGTACTAGTTTGATTGGTTAAATCTTGTGTTGTAAAACTAAAACGTCCTGCTTAAAAAAAAGCCACACACACATTCTACACTTTAGCTGGATGTTTCTGCGACTTTTTCATTAGGTATCATTATGATGTGTTCAGTGTTCTGTTTAATTGTCAAGCGTATATTGTATCTCAACCAAAGGAGGACAAGATGTAACTGTTTAGAATATCAGCAATATTTATTTAAATAGTTTCACATGTTCTGTACATTATTAAACACACAAAAGTAGTAACTTTAATCTCAATGGTATCATGTGTTAATTAGAAATTAGAATTATATAAGTGGTGCTTAAAATGGAAACTGAATTATCAAAGAACTGAACAAATTAGCATAGTCTAACCATAAAGTGCAACTCACCAGTTAACTGAACGGGAGATTCAGAAATGTAACAGCCTTAAAATTCATATTGTTTTTGTCAAACTTCTTTTAAAAAAAGTGAAGCCTAGGCAGCTTTTCAGTGGACCAACACATTGCAAATGCTGTTTTGATATTGCACATTTGAAGAAACATCACCAAGAGTTCTGTTGTTTCTTCAGGTTCCAGAAATGTCACCGAGTCTGCCGTACATGCATAGACAAAGTACAGTCTGTGTCAGGAGGTCCTACATTATGCAAAAAATATCCTCTACAAATGTGAAAAAAATCACTGAGTCGTTTGGTTTAGGAGGGAAGAAATTACAGCCTACACTGATATTAGATGCTCATGTTTAGTGCTGTATTTTCAAAACACTTTATTGAGCTTAGCTGCAAAGACAACATTAAAGATCTTATACTTCCCATCCAGAGCAGTGGCTTGCTCTCTAATATATTCACTTGCTCTTTTGCCTTTAGCAGGTCGCAGTTCTTTCTTTTAAAAAAATGGCTCCTCTTTGCATACCCATTTCTCTGGCTTGTGTATAGAAATGTGTGTACTTTTAGAGTCAGAGTCATTTCTTTTAAATAGTTTACAGGACTTCTCACGATCACTGTGACTGTTTGTTCTTGGTCCCATCAACACGTCCTTGTTGCTATTGCTGTCTCTGTCACAGCCTTGTTTTTTTGAAATGAGATGCAGAGATTGCTGTGCACTGATCCTCTTTTTTGCCATTTTATGTTTCACCTTTGGGGGTGTCAGGGAGAACATTGGGTCAGTGCAGGGTGATAATGGACTTCTAATGTTGGAATATGACACATCTTGGTAGGTAGTCAGAGACGTAAAGTCAGTTGTGTCCTCGATTTTAGGCTTGTTCTTGTCATTGGAAAAATGTTCTCCCTCCACCCTTTCACGTTTGATGTCGATGCCTTGATTGTCACCGTCTTCCGTTTTGATGCCGTCTTGTTTGCTGTCTTCACTCAGGTGTGCTGAGTATTTAGGACATGGTGAGAAGCTGTCATAATTGTATCCTTCCTCATTTGTCTCCTGGTGCTTTTTCTCATGGCTCCTCTTGGTGGCCAGGTAGAGAAAACGCTGGGGACAGAAGGAGCAGCGATACTTCTTCTCTGGGTTGGGGCTCCGGGGTGTATTATCAAAACAGGACCCATTTTCCATACAGCTGTTACAGATGTAATCTCTGCCGGCAGGTGCCTCACCAGGGGGGCCTTGTTTACCACAGGTTCGGCAGAAACATGGGTGGGAACCAATTACATGAGCTCTCAGACCGGTCTCTGTGATAAAAGAGCTGTCACAGATGTCACAGTTGTAGGTGGCCCTCGGGCTACAGTTCCTGCTAAGACTATGTTTCACCCCTGTGCTGCCACCTGGGATGCTCTCCTCTGTCAGCCAGCTACTTCTGTCAGGGTGGGCCTCACTGGCAGTAGTCCTGTCTACTGATGTTTCAGGATAATGGTGAAACAAAGCTTTTCTGTGCTTGTGTCTGAGCTTCTTTCTTTTCTTTTTAGCCTTGTAAGAATAGTAGGGACGCCAAAGCATGTCAGCTGTGTCACAGTCATTGGGATCATCGTATGTCTCTGGCTGTGGGGTGGCAGTGACTCCTGGTCTGAGGCGGAGTCTGGGACTCTCTGAGTGTTCCTTTGTTGGAGGGCACCGACTTGGGCTCTGCTCCTCACTCAGTCCTCTGATTCTTCTTTTCTTTCTGGGGAAGAGCTTAGATCCTTTGATTTGGCGACGGATGATGGCTTCATTGCCAATTTTCACTGTTATCTGACAGAGTGGCATAGCATCGCTGTCCACAGATGGACCTGGACAAGCAGGTTTGGCAATATATGTTTCTGTTTTTGCTCCCACCCTTTTATCGCGCACCAGATTCCCTGTGCTTGATTGAAGTATCTCCTTGGTCATTTCCTCAACTCTTTTTGCAGAAGCTGATAGCTCACCTAACTTTTTAACTGTGTTCAAGGAGTTGAAGAGAGGCACATTATGACTCATGTGCTCTGAGTTAATCAACACTGGTGGACCATCTTTGTAACCTGCAGGAGACTCTGTATTGGGTTGCACAGAGAAGGTGCTGTCATAGTTAATAAAGGGTGGATCTCTGTTCTCAGCCTCTTTTCTTGTGCCTCCCCGAATTTCTAATTCATTGTTCAGACACTGGTCAATATCTTGGTCACATGGCTTGTCAAAGCTGATGCGAGGCATGACAGGTGAGACCATTTTTGTCGTTGCCATGAATGTCAGAGGGAGTGAAGCCGTGTCAGGGTGGCTGATCACACCATTTTCTTCAAATGGAGGGATAAGAGAGCTGCTGTCTCGTAAAGGTTGATCCTTTCTTTCAACACTTTCTGAATATGTCTCACTGTACGTTTTGTATTGTCTCTTTCTAAATTTCATGGGAAGAAGCCTGTAGAGTTTGATTGGATAAACGCTGGCTTTCAGCCCACCGTTGGCAGATTTCTTTTTAACAGCTAGAGTGGGATCAATGCCATGAAAGGACTTTTGATGGTTCTTTAGGATATAGTATGTCATGAATGTCTCCAGGCAGAATATGCACTGATAGCGGCGTTCACCTGTGTGCCAAATTTCATGCTTAGTACGGTACTCTGCCAAAGCAAACACTTTATTACAGTAATGGCAGGGATAAGCCCTTTGCCAGGAATGTACATTCTCGTGTCGCTTCAGACTGGACAGGGTGACATAGACCCGTTTGCACACACTGCAATTGTATCTCCTCTGACCACCACCTGGCTTCACTACTTTTTCCTCCTGTGGAGACTCTGATTGGTCCACTTGAATCGGCTCTGGAGTGTAAGGGCTGGGGAGGTCGTTAGGAGGAAGCTGTGTCAGGACGTCCTCCGTGTCTGACCTGTCGTCTGAATGGTGATCCACTTCTTTGGATGATACATCACTGGCGTCTAGTTTAGGCGGGTCTCTCATGGCCTTAGGACAGACCTGCTCGTGGTTGCGTAGCCGTTTGAGGTGTATGAACTTTCTGTGGCAAAACTTGCAAAACAAATGACTAACAAAACGCTTTTTATGTACCTCTGAGTGAATGGTGAGAAGAGCTTTATTTGTGAAAATCTCGGGACAGTGCTCGCAGCTGTAGATTGAGATGCTGTCCTCTGTGTGGGGGGAAAGGGTCGGCGGACCTAACTCAATCTGAGAATCACCAGTGGCTGCAGGTAATTCTGTGACTGCATTTTTTTCTGTTTCTGCCTCTGAAACAAGTGGAGGTGGTGTCATGACTGTGACAGGTGCTGCAGTAACAGCTTCAGTTAATGCAGGGGTTATTGTATTTGGTTTATCTGTTTGTGGTTCAGCTGGTGTTGGAAGTATACTTCTACCCAAAATGCCTCTTAGCCTGTGGCGCTTTTTGAGCGGGCCTGCATTCCTGTACATGAGTTGCTTGGACTGTGTTACAGCTGGCTTGCAGACCTTCTTGTTGTCCCACTGACTGCTGTCTTTGCTTTCAGTGGATTTGCTTACTGCATATGAGTGTTCTATGAGGGCATGGGTTGTCTCATTGTTCCCGTTGAAGCAGGACGTCGTAGGACAACTTGATGGAAGCTGTCCCACATCTGGTGACTGCCTGTCCCCATTTGTTTTAACCAAAGGAGTGAAAGGATTGTTGCCAGGACACACTTCAGTGATAGAGAAGGCATTGGTGATGCGTGGCCCTCTGGCACCGTCTGTCTCCTCAGGCCTGGGGGCTTCCTTCTTTGTTATTTTAGACACAGGGGCTGTGCCAGACTCTGTGGGTTTAACACATTCGTCCTGCCTCTCTTGCTCTGCAAGCTTCTCTAAAAAAGGAATTCCAAGTCTTTTTCCAGCCGCTACCAGCCCCCCTGTGTCCTCTGCACTAGGCGATGTCACCTTAGAGCAGTATATAAAGTTGAGAATACTGGCAAACACTTCAGACTTCAGGTCCATCAGCTCTAGCACTTGGTTTGAGCTCCATGTCTCAGAAGTCGTAAGAGCGTTCCTGAAGTACCCACTGCAGGCTGCCAGGATGTTCTTGTGGGCCCGAAACTTCACATCCTCCACTACAATGGTAACATCGCAGAAGAGGCCTTGGGAGCGCTGCTCATTGAGTTTACTGAGCACAGTGTGAGGGTGAGCGCTATCCATGAGGTTCTGCGTACATGGGGATACCACGGTCATCTAAAAACAATAACAAGAAATAATTGCATTAGATTATTACAAAATTATGCTTATAACTGTTTTAAAAAATCAGAGATAGGCACATTTTATATTTGATGATATTTTAGCAATTCTTTCATTTGAACACTAGATGGCGGTAATGTCCTGACAGAAAAGCTCCAGTGTCAACAGTCTGGCAAACAGCTCTAGTGACTCAAGCCATCATAATCGCCATCCTATTTCATTATAAAAGTCCTCACATAAAATTTAAATCCTAAGGAAACATACTGACATACTGAAAAACACATGCTATATTGTAGTCAATGCTTTTATTGAAGTGAATTAAGATTGCGCCATTACTATCAGAAGTCTCCTTCCTGTCTTTCTTAATATTGTTTCTGTTGTATAGAATATCTTCAAACCCCTCTAAAGACTAATTGAGGCATTTTCAAAAGCTACTGCTTTTGTATTGCCAGTTATTGTAAGGGAGACCTAACTAAAATGTTTTGTACTTCTGGATTTCCAGTGCTACGATGTGGGAAAATGAATGCTTTGAGGAACGGACTTATTCTTTCAAAACACAGCTAGTATCAGTAATATGGGGGAAGGCATGTTAAGACGATTGTCAATATACTTTGAGCAAGACATTGAACTTCCAAACACTGCAGTGGAGCTGTTTAGTGGTCTAAGAGTTGCACTAGAAAACAATCTGGTGAGAGTGTATCATACACAGAAATACCGCGAGAGGGCATTTTTACTCAAAGGACGTGACAAAAAATTTCCAATGCTGTTGCCTCTGACCTAGAATTGCCAAGTGATGTGACACCCTTAATTTCTATTTTTTTTCTATCTGTTGTTTTTTTCTTGGATTAACTCTATTTTTCATACATGGAAATGGCATGTCATGAACAGCTGGAGTTGGTTAAGAACTAATCTGAGGACAAAGTCACGAGCAAACTTTTTTCTTTCTGAAAACAACGGAAGTGCTGGCACGCACCTCGTTCTCTTGCTCACTTACAAGTTTTTTCTTTTTATTCTAACTAATGATAATTGAAATGGCGATTCATCTTGTGTGCCACCACAGCTGTGCACTAGGACTGGTTGTACAGACCTTTTCTTCCCAGTGCTATGGTTAATATGAAAGTGGCATCAGATAGTTATGTGCTGATGAGTCATATAGTCTCTTCTTCAGTTGTCTGTCAGTTGGCAGTTGAGGCATCCCTTCAGTTGTGTGACAGAAAGTTGCTGTCATCTCTCACTACAGGGAGCACTAATTAGAGCCTCATGTGGGAAACGGCAGCACAGCGAGCCCCTGATATACTATAATGTCGCCATAATCAGTTCCATGAAAAGCTGAAACATTCCAACATTCGCTGCTGAATTGCTAATAATATTGTAACTGATTGCTAATAATATATATTTTTTAATTTATTCCAAGAAAATGTACCTTATTCTTTCAGTGACTGCACATTGGAGCACACTACTAGCTTGAATTATATTAAATAGATTTCTGGTCAAACAGGGATCTACATACTTCTACACATTGGCAAACCCACATTTGTGGATTTGTTTGATTTTGATAGTGAAATAAAGTAATCTGCAATCTGCAACTATTAGGGGAAGTTAAAGTTCATTCACTTTAAAAGAGGATGTATTACTCAACATGATGCTTTTACTGTGGCCTATTCATATCAGAGTCAGTGTGTGGTCTGAGTCTATACTGAGTCATGTCGTACGCATGCTGACTGTATCTGCTGAGACACGCTCAGTTTACACTTGTAAGTTATGAATCATCCCACCTGCAACAATATTATTTAAATGTACAAATTAAGCACAGAAGTTACTACTTCACATTATTATGTGTTTTCATCTTTATGACTGCTGTTAAAGTCATACAACAACTGTACAATTCAGCAGAGACTTATTTTTTTCTTTTTACAAAGATGTTTAGGTGATCGATTTCTCTAAAATACATTTCTGAACTATATTGTGTGTCTGTGCTGTAAAATGATTCTTCATTCTGCATGCTCACTTAGTGGAAAACGAGAAAAATTGTATTTCGTCTTGATACATGTGATTTCATTTTTGCAAATTATAATGTAATGGCAGTTATCCAGTTACCAAGCAGCTATTAGTTACCTCTCTATATAACACATTAGCAAGTAGTTCCATTTGATAAGTAAAATGATTTTATGTTTTGCTAATTTTTGTCCCAGTTACAAATCATTTGGAAGTTTGTTGTTGTTAATAAAAGTAGGGTAAATCCTACTACAGAGGGGTGTAGGTAATTTACCGCTGAAGTCATTTTGTGTTTATTTTTAAAATTTGTTTCCAATTTTGCATTTGTGCAACAAATACAATATGGCCGCCATTCTTTAAAGCTTCTCAGACTGATGAAAACACAACCACCCTCCTGCCTTCGTTCTCAGACAGGCCTCCGTTGTCATGGCAACATGCTATGGCGCAGCACTTATTGGGATTCAGCTGGATGGCAATTGACTGTATTAGCTGTCCGGGTTTTCGGTCCTCTCTCTCCCACAAACATCCTGCCTTCTCTGAGAACCCGCAACATGCAGCCGTGTGCAGAGCAACCGAGGTTTGCCTTTGTCGCCGCTTCAATATACTTTGTGTATGTGTGTTGGTCTGTGTGTCTTTGTCTGCAGCCAAAATGGACTTTCTCATCTATCATAACATCATCACAAGTGCAAGTGTTGTGCCATGCGTTTATACTAATTTCTCAGTTTGTGTTGTTTGCAGGATGGTTTCATCATTTCCTTAAGTCGCTATTTTACTTCACCACATTCATTTTTCACAATTTGTATCATTTGTTGTGGTTTATTGTGGCCACATGCTGAGCGGAAATTTTGAATTTGTCATCAGTACCCATGAATTTGCCACACCCTGCCTTCGTTTACCTTCAAAGCCAAAGTGAAATTATTTTTTTTCTTACATCTTCTTCTGTAAAGTAAAAATCCCCACATACCAAAACCACAAACCAAGAAATGACAGTAGAGCATACAGACAGTATTGTCAAACAAAGAGCGAAATGTCAAAGCAAAAGCCACTTCACGCACCTCTGCAAAGCGTACTTCCGCAAGAAAACAGGTTAGAAATTGAGGGAAACCATGCAAAACGTACCTTAGTAAATCAGAGAAAATGATGCAGGGCGAACAGGAAACATTGTCATGCAGTATCCCTTTCCTACAGCCCCACATATACCAAACTATATGTGAAAAACAGTTTCGTGAGAGCAAGGCGAAAGTAGTTTTTTTTCTATGATGGTCGCTGAACAGTGGTGTTGTCAGAAGCAGAGCTTTTTCTGACGTCTTTCTTCCTCTCCCTCCCTCTCTGTGTGCAGATGACTCCAGCTCCAACGTCCTTCGCCTCTGTCCATGCAGCCCAGGTCCTGAGCTAGATCTACCCTGCCCTCCTCTGACTGTCCCTCTTCTGTCCTACTACAGCTATAGGAATAATTCACGGTTTATATGGCGTACAGCTAAACCAGAGTATGTGTCTGCCTTTGTGCTAGCTGGGCATCTGAAGCTTTCGCTCTGGAGCCACTGAGCAGGAAACGGCAACTTTTATTAAGCATGGCAGAAGGCTGTAGGGAGAGCGGAGAGATGCAGGGTGCTACATCACACACCAGCTCTGTGCTCGATTCCACAGCCAGAGAAAGCGCTCAGCTGCATAGCTATTAGCAGCATAGAGTGAGGAGTCCTCTGCTGCACAGCAAATGCCGTGTTAAATCTCCCCCAGCACCGCATCAGCTAGATCCCGATGCAGCTCGACGTTGACCAAAGACGAAAATGTCTTTTGCATGCAACAAAATGATGTCTAGCCCACTTAGGAGGAACATGCACCTTGAATGCATAGCGCTACACCATCTGTTTGATGCTTGTGCACACAGTCTCTGCATGTGCGGCAATATATTACACCAAAGCCCTTCGTCCGTGCTTACGCAGTCGCTGTGGTTAGGTAATGCAGAACCCGAGTGAAGATGGCACCGACTACTGTCCTATTGTGTGGCACAGCAGTCACAGCACAGATGTTCATCCATGCTTTTTCTCACAGTCGCAGCGAGCATGCAAACTGAACGCAAGGCAGAGAGAAAGAGAATCCTGCTCTCAGCGAGGACTCTGGGTATACCTTTATAGAGGCTGCTGATTGATGCAAAAGCAGCAGATGCGTCAGCACTGCAGACGAGGGGGAGGGGAGGAAGCTAAACACGACATGGCTCTGTGAGCCTCTCACTTGCCTCTAAGGACGGAAGCGACTGTTTTATTTACACAACTGAGTGTAGAGTCATATGACTGTGTAGGGCTTCTCCTCATCCCGACCAAGACGTCTATAATCCCGTTTCAAAGCCATTTCAATTTATAGCGCTGCTCACTTCAAAAGACAAAAATTAGCAGGTGTTTTATCATTATGCAATGCCCTTATTGCCCTGAAGGCATGAAGTGTTTCTGCTTTCCTCTATTAAAATACACTCAATCATCCCCCTAAATCTAATAATCTTAGCTGATGTACCGTCCCATTTCCTTTCCTGTGTTTGGTGCATCACATCACATTTCTTTCACGAGTACATCTTTAACCACGGGTTCACTCTTCTATTTTTGGTGCTGACAGCAAGACATGCTTCCTCGATGAACTCTGCATTCACCAGCTTGTCAAAAACACGAGGTTATCATCCAGAAGGCATAGGTTTTTAACCTCAGCCACAGTTTTTGGATGGCATGGCACACACCTTTTCACTCACTGATCTACAGTTTTTGATCATTTCTAAAATCTTCACATCATCCTCCACATATCTGATGAGTGCACTTGCATTGATAAGTGAAAGTATTTGTTTATATTGGACTGTTTTACTACAGTCTAAACAAACTTGTTACTGTATCAAAAAACATTAATAACTTGGATTTAGTTGTCTAATACCGGTCTCTTTATTCACAACTGTCAGTCAATTTCAGTGTGACAGCTAATCCTTTGTTTTGAGTTGTGTTTTGTTGTTTTGTTTACATTAGGATCACGCATTGATCCTTACAATAAATGTTTGCTCAGCATCCTAATTTACTTTTAATAATTCCGCTTTAAACACTACTGTAAAACGAATACTAGTTAAATATAATATATGTAACACGTTAAAACAATTCTGCATTAAAATGAAGTATTCCACAAACAGGTGAAGATAACTAAAAGAGCCAATAAAGTTAACAGGTGCTCTGAAAAAACACAGTTAGGGCAAAGTATATTGAAAATGTCTTCTATTTGGTGTGCAATTTCATTTTGCATCATTAATTTAAATCCCATCACTGTACTCCAGCCTTTATCAGGGTTTTAAATCTGACTATTTAATAAGAAATAAAAACATCCACCATTATCACATCAAGGCTCTACTGATATATAACATAAAGTGTTTTTTTTTTTTTTTTTTAAAGATTGGATTTTTGTTGATTAGTTGCTGCTAGTAGATACATGTGAGTCCTGTCTCTGCTATGAGCTGCACAAACTCATTCAGAACCAGCACAGGCATAAATTTCCTGACTGCAAAAGGCTATAGAGAAATGACATGAAGCAATATCCTAGAGTATCTGTCAAGCTCATGTTACCATGAAATATTTAATGAGATAAAAATATTTTCTACCAACTTGTCAACAGACAGCAACAATAACGTCCTCATTATTTTTCGACTTTAATACAGGACTGGAGTCTATGTGCCCACAGGCTGTATCAAAGTTCTGCACTGCATTTGTCAGGAACCTCAACTTCTATCTGGATTTCAACATCCACAGGTCACATACTGATCAGGACATCAGATTAGGACAGATCATTCTTTACTGCAATGGCCTTTAACTTTCAAGGTATTTATTTTCTTCCTGGTATCACAGCTCTGTCCATTCATAGCAGCCACCTGTTGTTTTGGTTGGTGTGTGTGCGCTTGTATGTGTGAATGTGTGTGTGCATGAGGTTCTCAAATTCAAGGCAAAGACACACTTAGAAGAGGTCAAATTAATAAAAAAAAAAAAAACCTTAACTCTTTGTGGATGCAAGGACAGAAGTTGGAGGTTCAAGAATGCAAAAAGAATGTACAGATTTTTTCGATTATTTTTCAGTTGATTTAAAGTTTTCCTCTGTAACTTCAGTGACATGAAATGACTGGATTTTGATGGTGGACAACCTAAAATGTACTTCTAATTGCATCCTAGTCTACCTTATTAACTGCTTATTGTCATAATTTGAAATAATCACTAACTAGTATGCACACTGCTCGTTTTACTTGAAAAGCGCATGTAGACCGAAACACATCAGTAATAAACCAATAAAATAGATGTTTTTAAATTGCACTTTGGCACAGCGAACCTTCTTTAACCACAGTTCCCTTCCAACGCTCTGCTTTACAGTTTTTTTTTCTTCTTTAAACTGGGAGCATGTGCTTTGCAGTTTACATTGTTGGGATCATTACGTCACTTTAAGAAATGAAACTGGTCTTTTTCTGAATCAGCATTGAAAATAGATCTCAAGTTAAACTGCAAATGGAAACAAATCCATGCGCTTACCTAAAGAGCTTAGATATTACCCTATAGCTGCTCATATTGAACATTTTGTGTGCAGCACCTGGCCATCTAACCTTGATATCACAGCCTGGATGTGTTCAAAACCACAGGATAAAATATACAGGCCTCTGTGCCTCTGATGCTCAGTGAGCTCAGCTCCGGCCTGTAGGGACGCTCATCAGCAGGGAGGCAAAGACCGCAGCACAAGGCTGAGTAGGCCTCATCCTCATTCTCAAAGCATTCACACTCGTAGCATAAAAAAGACACTCATCCCTGGGAGCACTTTTGTTGCTGCTGTAACAAGCACTCATTCTCAGTGTTGCCTACCAAAATGGTTCTGTGCTGAAGGTCTTGCCGGGCCTGTCTCTGCCGCTGTGGAAGTCTCTGGTGTTTGTTTAGGAGCAGGAAAGGAGAGCGACTACCCGGCTCCCATTCCTCCCTTGGCCTAGATTAGGCCTTTACCATCTTCTCTCGTCACTGCTGTCTGTGGACTACGGTTCTGGCAGAGGTTCCCTGTTCCTGCTGTGCATAGTTGCCTTCTGGAGGCTGCTGCCACTGCTGCGTCACTCCGGCTGCATCACTGACCCACAAAGAGGAGCTGAGAAGGAGGGGTGGTGTGGTGAATGTGTGGAGTAAAGGGATAAGCAGAAAACAAGCAGCCCTGCTCTAACAAACAAATGGATGACGCTTCCGCTCTGCCTCAGTATGAGGCCTGGTTGCTGCTGTGGTATTCAGGAAGTGAGTCTGGGAGACAGATCCTTTATTGTTACGTAATGAATATTTTTCCTCCTAGACCAGACTCAGCTGAGAAGGCGGTATCAGAGGCTAATAATAGGCCATGGTAGCTACAAGTCAGGGCTGTGTGTCAGATCACTGCAACACCCAGCTACCATTTGTTCAGTGGAATATTTAATATTTAGGTGTACTAAGACATTTACGGAAAACTCTGCAGTTTAACATGCTGTTCTTGCTGTCGCTCAACACAGGACAGGACTCACATTTTCTTTCTAATTTTTCATTCTTCTGTTAAAATAAAAAAACAGCAAGACAATGTTTACTATGTAGCTGATTTTTTACACTTATTATATAATATGTTGTCCCTGACCCACTAAGGAACCTCAAAACAGAAAAAAAACAGTGCATACCTTTGTCTTACGTTACTGTTGCTTGCTTGTACGGGTTTCAGGTGAAGCAAGACCGGTGTGGCAGATGCTGCTACACACAAATATGCACAAGGTTTCAACCGAGAATAAGTGTTGTAGTCTTTAGGCCTAGATGTGGTAACCAGAACTACAGCACTTGTTTTGCACACGTTACCCAATGGTTTTATTTGCTTGATCCTCCTCCCTCCATCATCTGACTCTAGTTTTCATTGCCACTGTGCTCCCTCTGCTGGCTGCTTTAGTGAGCACTGCACACAGATCATATAACAACACAAACTGGCTGTGGGCACAGATACCATTGTGTGCTGAGGGCCTTCAGCAGAGGGCGCAACAGCAGTTCACTGGCAAATGTAAACAGGAAGTATACGCTGAAAGTGACCATTGACCTGATATGATGTCAGTAGGACTTCAGTTGCTTAAATAATAATAGTTTTTTTTTTTTTTTTTATAGGCCCTTTGAGATCAGGTATTACAATTTTTATCCAGGAGACATAATCTGACACTTAATTCAATATTATGTAGTTCACTAATTTCATTTACCAGTTATATTACACAATGTACACTTTTTTAAAACATACATGCAAGTAATAGTAGCTATTCACTGAATATGTGTGACTTGTGCCATCCAAAGTGTAACTAGATCATAGCAAGGTAAAAATACGGATTTGTTTCAACAAATATGTGGCATATATTGTGTATATCGCATAAATGTCACTCAGAACTTAAAACGCTCTAAACCTGACTCTTCTTTCGCACAGCGCAAAATTAGTATTGGCTCTTCATTCACTGTGACTGGATTTGTATAACAGTTGTATCATAACAGAATAAAACTGTTTAGTCCTAGAAGCTCAAGAAAAAAAAACTGGACTACTCTTAAGTTTTTGAAGGTTTTGTTTCAAAAACCTAAAAGAGAAGTACAGTTGTTTTCTACGGAAGCTCCTAGGATTACTATGACCCGGATGACTGAAGTCTACACAGACAGAAAACTGTTGCATTTTTTTTTTTTTTTTACTGCTGTTTTTTAATGGCACTCTTGTGGAAGAAGGCGAAAAAGGTCCTCCTCCAGCCCATGGCATTGGCTATGTCCTCCATGTCACTAGAAAACTCAGCACAGCGACTTCTCACCGTCTCCTCCCAAAACTTCTCTGAGTTGCAAAACTAATGCAGTCCAGTCAGAGCCAAGAGAAGACAAGACAAGGGAACATAATGCAGACTTACAGGTGTGGTTATCAGTATAAAAATATAAATAAGCACAAATGCACATGCTGGAGAAGGACAAAATAGAAACTAACACGCTACCTCTGCATCAACTAATAAACACAGTCTTGTACTGTTATCTTTTAAAGATGCTCTCACCTTTCTGAATCTGTGTGAAACCTGTGCAAGCAGTGTTGTGTCTTTCAGTTGCAGGTAGGACATGATTTTGAGCAACAGATCATCAGGTAAGCGTTCCAGATAGTCAAACTTTCCCTGACAAAGTGATACTGTGTAATCCAAGATCCTCTGCCCAAAAACAATAACAACATCACCTATGGATGACAAGGCACAGCCTTTGCATCAGATTCCTCAAAACTTTATTTGTAAAAGGATATATTTTTAAAGCAAATACTGAACCCCAACCAAGATACCACAAACAAGATTCAGAATGGAGTAAGACCAAAAACATTGAAAATGTCATATAGTATCAAAGATGTAATTTAAGGCTACTAGGTAGTGATTATTCAGATGAAGAAACCTTACATTGCAGCCTTTTGTCATGCAGAAATTCCTGATGAGCCATCTTCAGCTGTGTGGGTGGAGCTCCTCTATGTTCAGGTCGCACAGAAATCTTCCATGATTTCCAAATTACCTAAAGTTATAAAAAAATAAAAATAAATAGTAAGTCCACAATAAAGATATGATTCATCTAGAAGAACCTTACGATGCAGTCATGCTTGGTCATGTGAATTTAACATACTATTTATGCATAATAAATACAATAAAAAGTTATCTACCAGAGAATTCACTTAGATATGATGGATTTAACCCATTGGAGCATTAATGGTATTAATCTGTTCATTCAAAAGTCATGCTATATAATTTTTATATCAGTTCATTGTTCAATTTGATGAGTATTTCTCTTCTCTGCTGAACTTAGCAGCATGCAGCCTACAAAGTATGAAATAACGGCCCAGTAATATTAAAAGCTAGCTAACCGTAGGTGAATATTAAGCTAATTTCAGTTTAGTACAGCGGGCTTTTTGTTTCATCACCAAGCTTTTTACAGTCAGTCTTAGAGACTCTGCTTTGTAGAGACTTCTACAAATACTCCACCTCATTTTTGGTAATCTCAAGTAGGAAAAAATCTTTTGCAGGTGGTGGACCCTGACCACTTATTTGATATAGTTGTTCCCCGAGCAAAAACGCCATTTTGGACGCAGAACATGTAACCATGACAACTGAAAAGCTACTAAAATGTTATTTAGACAACGGCAGAGGAAACTGTTGGATGGATGTTATTTCACATTGTTGTAAGGTAATAAGAAAAATGTAATGCGGGCATTCAAATCAGTTTATAGAGATAACTGTTTTATGTATTTGTATTAAATGGGGGGGGGGGGGGGGGGTCACGACCCAGCGGATTAATACTTAATATTTGTGGCAAGCTAATGTTACCAGTGTCTTTAGTGTTGCAGTGATTGTCTCTATATCGCCCAAGCATGACGCGATCTTTTTGTATAGAAAACGCATGGGTATATATGTACAGAGCAATACGCCCGTTGGTCGTTGCAGCTTTGTTGAATCAAAGCAAGCGGATGCCGAAAAACAGAGGTAACTAGTCCCTGAGCGGATGAATCACGCGGATGTATATTGCAGTTGTAGGCCCCTCAGCTGATGTGAAAGTAGCAGGGGTAGAGAGAAAAGAGGAGCTGGGTGCACTGTCTGTTACAACTACAACACTGGAACAAATAGGTAACAACATTATACCAAAGCTCGACTTTTTCAGTGACATCTCAGCCAACAGTCTTTTGGACTTTCGATGTTATTCAGTATCGAAATATATCGGCGGAATTATGGTTCAGTGTTGCGAAAATCTCTCGAATCCCGTTCCTGCTTTCCTGTTTTTTTGTGTCTAAAAGGTATCAGAGGCCATTTCTTTTTGCTAGCTAGCCTTAACGTGCTAGTTGCTAGCTAGACAACTTGTTAATGTTAAAAAATTTTGACAAAACTGCACTCAAAACACCGAATTCGTGACTTGTACCGGAGCTGTTATTTGTAATAGAAATCCCCCTGCCATCCTGTCGAGCTGGCAAAGCGTTAGCCAGCGACAACAAGGCTTGCTAATATTAATTAGCTTACATGCCAAGGTTAGCTGGTAATAGCTATAACGTTCTTGTTTGATTTAACATCGCTAAACGTCAGCTGCGTTACTGTCCCGCAGTAGGTAATTCCGTATTGATAAGGTCAGCGATTTATTGCTAGCCGGACAACTGACCTAATTAATAACAACCAGTAGGGCTAACGTGCATAGCTAACACGCAAGTGTTTATTTTTGTCAGCTTAGTGTTTGCGAGCGAACGGTCATTGAAGAAGTACTCGCTATCTTACTCGGCTAAGCTAGCATTAGCTTGCTAATAATTAACTAGCCTCGATACTTGTCATTGTGGCCAAGATATTTGACGTTAGCTGAAAAAGGTGTTTGTCGTTATTTTGCCTCTTTTGCCCAACTCTTAACAAGAACCACGTGCTTTGTTTACGTGTTGTTTGTTTGTAATCAAGTTGTTTCTGCATGCTAACATTAGCTAAAACGCTAGCCAGGGCTGTAATGAGAGTCAGGCATTGGCCTTAAGTCAGCTTAGAAAACATTAGTTGTCCTAGCTTGCTAACGTTAGCTCCTCTTCTCTTCACATTTGCGTTGACAGTTGCTAAGACAGTGGCACTGTATTTGCGTCGTTACCTGCCGACTTGACAGTTGTGTATTTTGGATTTGATGACCACATCAAACGGTATAGAAGGTGAGCTAACTTGCGTGAGAAGCGTGAATATATTTTTTTTCTTTAAACTTGATTGTCAGCCAGACACATACCAGTGTGTCATGGCAGTCAGAATACAAAGTTAGCTTACGTTGGTTCCTTCTAGCCTGCTAGCTTTATTACATTAAACCGCTTTCGAAAGACGGTCCAGCCGATGCTGCCATTTTCGATGTGTAGCTAATCTCAAGTGAACGTAGACGTTATTTGCCACATAAGGGCCTTCTTTGCCACTCACTAAGGATTTCGCCATTTCATACCACAAATAAGGTACAAACGAGGTAGCTGTCGAATTTGGCAGTCGGTTTAGTTGGGGAGCTAGCTAAATAGGTTGACATACCGGTACGCCAACTACGCATTTCCATGTAACCATTGCTACGTTAGCCAACGTAACTTTAACTAGTCTCTGGTATGGAATTACTGGCCTATTAGCATTCCCTCGTTTTTATATTCAATATCTAGGGGCTACAAGCTTCGCTTTTTGGTCGTGAGAGTTTTATGTAAAGATGCGGGTGCGACTAAGCTACTGTCAAAATGTATGGGACTGGCTAGGATATGAGTGGCTAAACATGCTAACGGTAGTCGGTGGGAGACAACTACGTCAGAAATACAGGCCTATGTAAATCGTGGGTATAAAAATTGAACACTGTCGTGCTTGTTTAGTTGTTTAGTAGAAGAAACTTGCTACTGGCGAATGTTTCAAACGGTCGATCATTTGATGTGCTTAACTAACCACATTGTACGCGAGTATGGTGCACCAGTTGTCAGAATGGACGAATAACAAAGACTAGGATGCACTGTCAGTGTAGGCCTAACATGGCCCTGTAAGCTTGGCAACTGTGGCGTATTTTTATGATCAATATCCAAGATATCAAGGATTAAACTTGAAACAATTGGGTGAATTAATAATCTTTCTTTTAAATTTAAGAAAACGTATTTAGGTTTCATTTCAGTAGTCTACATCTATCAGATGATAAATCCTCCTGTGTGTATTGAAACCATATCAATCATTTCTCTTATCTATGCCCTCTTGTCATTGGCATAAGAGAGCTTCATGTAGAATATAATTCTTCACATGTAGAAGACATTTTATTTACCACCCTGACCTAAATGGTTGTTGTACTGTACCCCTGACAATAATCTCTCTGTCAGATATTTATATTTTATGATCATTTTACAAAATTTCAGCTGCTATTGGTGTTAAAAGGGTTTGAGACTTTGAATTATAATTCTATTTTTTGTTTGACTTGCAGTCTGCATAGTAGTGTTTTTATTTTGATTTGGTGTGACGTTGTTCATTATTAGTCAAAGGAGTCTTTTGCTGTTGTATTAATGTTTTAAAGTTACATTATAAAGATTATTAATATTGCGTGAATGAATGACAGTGATTCCTCCTGTCAAGGGGTTAAAAGTACGGGGATGTAAAAAAAAATACAAGCATATACAGAAGAAGTAGGATACTTGCTGGTATTTTACAGCATAAGACTGTTTGTATTCTTAATACATGGTGACAAAATTGTTGGTCTTCTGTTCTGTACTGTCTCTTAAAATCATTAGATTAGAATTTGACAGAGATAGCAAGATTTCATGTTTAAGGGTCTTTTTACAGTTTATGATAAGTTGTTTATACGTATACATATTTTTCTATTGTGGCAAGACTACTGAAAGTTTGAGGGTAGTGGAAACACAAACTGAGCTTTGTGGATATTACCGGGTTTTTTAAAAAGGAAATCAATTGATTAGATAAACTCTTAATCATGGAACTACAGTGTACATAAAGTCTGTATGATGTCTAGTCTTCTTGTTTTTGACTGCATTAACTGAGTTGTGTGGGTTATTATATGTGCTGTTTCTGGCAGCCCAAACGCAAATCTGAGTGTCGGTAATAGGATTAGCTAGTTGTTATCTGCTGAGAGTATCTTGATGTACAATCTTTGAAAAATTTACGAGACTGTTGTAATCATTTTAAATGGGCTGGATGGGTGAACTTGTGCTTTATGGTCTCAAAATCTGAATGAAGTGTCTCACATATAGCACAACAGATTATTTTGTACCATAGACAATGGACACACAGTACTTGAGGGAGACCATCATACATGCAAGGCTCACAACTGCATTTTGTCACTTCATATATATGTCCTCTTTCTCTTTGATTGCAGTGAATGGTAGTGTCTAGAAAGGGTATGTCCCTTCAGGAGAGAGGTGCCAATGTCCAACCGGCCTAATTCCAATCCAGGGGGGTCACTGCGCCGTTCACAGAGGAACACTGCTGCGGCCCAGCCACAAGACCATACAGTCGCGGGAAGGTGAGTCTAACTGCACATTTTCCAGTTTTAGATAAAATCTGAATCCATAACAGGCAGCAGTCATAGTTTGAGGAACATTAGTTGAGCTTTTTTTGAAAAGAGCAACAGATGAGGCAGATGTTGAGTATGGGGGAATTTGTACTTGGTTGGTGTTTGTTTGTAGGTGATTGGAAATTTAATTTAATCACGAATGGTTCTATTGACCTCTTTAATCAAAAAGCTTATTTTGCGTTCTTTTATCATAGTCAGATAGTCAGTGATTAACTCTGTTTTAGCTGTTTGTCATGCTACTCCAAAGGTGTTAATGATTAGACTATATGCGGATGCAGTCAGGCAGAATGATTTGGGGATTGATCAAGGCTCTTTCATGTGGCTTAATTACCGAAACCCACACTGTTCCTTGCTCTTTAATTTCCAACCTTACAGGTTGCAGTCAGAGCAGGTAAAACATAAAGCAAATTCCCCACCTGAAAGTAGAAGACCTAATTCTAAGGCTCCCAAAGCCACAGCCAGCTCAGCCACTGGCCAGTCCAGAGGGCACAGCTCAAGAAGGTACCCCTATTTTCTATTTGGTGCTTAGTGTATGTTTGTGTGTATTTAGGGTTTGAACTTCATCCATCATTGTCATGCATTTTGTACACCTTTGAATGTGGGACTAAATCTGAATAAGTGCAGTGATAGTTGCATTGTAATTCATAATTTTCTAAAATCTCTAAGATGGCATTTTGTCGTTCCTTTTGCTCCCTAACAGAAGCGGTCTTACTCTGTCCGTGGCTTCATTTGTGTTACAAGACGACCCAGAGGCTGCAGGAACATCTGAACAAGAACGTACAGGCCACCAGTCTAAGAGTGAAGGCACCCGAGGGCTGAAGCGAAGCGCAGCTCCTGACCAAATCAGTACCTTTGCACCGACCCCTGCCAAGAAGCCCAAATCGCTCCCACCACCCAGAGACAATACCTCAGAGACCAAGAAAGGCCCAACGAAGTCCAAGAAGAGATCACTTCCTTCAGAACCACCTGCATCGTCAGGCCGAGGTCAGAGCAAGAAGAGTGTGGCCGCTGGGGCCTCACCAATCCAGAAACGGAAGAAAGCGGACTCTCTCCCCGGTCTAAGTAGCACCGTTGGGTCCCTCCCCAATCGTACCGAGGGCAAAACTGCAAAACCCACCAAGCTGGCGTCTAAATCGGCCGCCTCAGCCAAAGCTGGGTGTAGCAACGTGACAGACTCCTCCTCCTCTGCCTCCACCTCTTCCTCTTCCTCCACTACAGGCACCAACAGCGCCGCGACGCAGGGCGCACGAGTCAAACAGGGAAAAGATCAGACTAAGGCACGTCGATCTCGCTCTGCATCTAGCCCTTCCCCACGTCGTAGTACACGTGACAAGGAGCAGGCCAAAGCTGCCAGCTCTTCAAAATTTGAGTGGGCTTCACGCTTCAACCCCAAAGTCAACCTGCCAAAACCCAAATTGTCCTTGCCCGGATCCTCCAAAACTGAGACCTCCAAACCTGGGCCTTCAGGATTACAAGCTAAACTAGCAAGTGAGTTATATTACCTCTCTTTTCATTGCAGAAATGCTCATTTTAGTCCACAGTCTGACCAGAAACATGTTTTTGTTATATCAGAAATATCTGAGTTTTATATTTGAGTTTTTTTTTTTTTTTTTTTTTAAATTAATGAGAACGGTTGAGTGTGATGGAAGGAAATTTATTTGGGAGTTAGTAATTGTAATTGTATTAAAATATTAAGCGTTTAAACAGGGTTGTGATTGGCTTGTAGTGGGTCAGCACATTATTCTCGTGTGCTTGGATGGAGGTTACATCTCTGGGATTAAATGTCACAGGACCTGAGATCCAAGCAGCGTCACAGCATCAGTTACAAAACCTCCCTCCTTACTTGATGAAACTGCTGCCCAGATGAGACATATTACAGCACACATACAAAGCAGAGGTAAACGGTATAAATAAACGCTTCATTCTGATGAAGTAGAGTATACGTAGTAGATAAAAGTAGAGCTAAAATCTTACAATGCTTTTTTCCAGGCTTTAGTGTAACTCAGATGATCTTCATATATCCACATAAATACCGATGATGACTCTTAAACACACTGCATGCAACAAAACGTGTGTGTGTCTACACTACCATTTCTAGTTCACATGTGGTGAGTGTGGGCTTCACTTTGCTGGTGAACTGGCTCAGATTTCAGACTTAAGCACCAGTAGCCTGAAACTGGAGAATAGCTAAATGCATAAATACTGCTGGTTGCTCAGTCGTCAGCATGCAGCAAATGTATGATTTCACAGGTATGGTCGACACACTCAAGACTCAACAAGACTTTTGGTAAAATAGTCTTTATGATGCCATTTGTATTGATTTTTGACTTAATAATTAATTCAAGCACTGTACTAATGAATACTGTGAATGCAGAAGACTGAGTTATTGTATAATAGCAATGAAGTTGTTTCTATTGATGACCTCATGAGCTGATGAAGTAGGATATTAATCTCATCACGATGTATACTCGTGTCTTGGGATTATGCTAGCAGCTAGAATAACATCGGGTTGGCGTTGCATTCATTTTTTTCTGTTTTATTGTTAGTGAATTTGGGAAATTATCATTTTTGTGTAACTACAGTACAATAGAAGCGGAGTCTTGCTGCCAGCGACAGCAAATTTGTTCCATATTGTCGAGGCTGATATTGATATTTGAGAGTTAAAAAAGACTTTAAATAACGTCTGTTTTTTGTTTTAGTATAAAAGTCGTTTTTGAGAAATAGTCCCTACATTTTTTTTTACAATCATCTCTGGTAGATAAACAATGTAATGGCCACAGTGTTTCTACATGTGGATTTACTTTGTCTGTCTGAATGCACTGGTAGTAGAGCTCAAATGTGGTCTAGTACCATATTGATACCATAACAATACTATCTTGTACAGTCCAACCCTGCCTCGGGTTCCAGTTTCATGATCAAAAGTGATGTCTACCAAAATAATTCCAATGCATTGAGTGCTTTTGTATTAAATCTAAAATAAAGTCAGACTGCCTGCGAAGTCCAAATTAAGTACACCACACAATTAGTTAGACATTAATTTAAGTAAGGCAGCATAAAAATAACAATGTGCAAAGCTATAGCCACCATTTGGTCAGTGCTTAAGATTTATTAAGGCTCCATAGCAATTCTAAGTATAAGGAGGGGGAGATATAAGCTGATAGGTCAGTAACACAAATATATTACAGTAGAAATTTGGTGTGTATGGTGAAATGAGTGTAAACTGCTCAGGTCATTGTCAGGGCAAGCTGTTCTAGGTGGGTAAAAGGATAGTAACTGAAATGGGCTCTGTGCCATGGGCTGTGGCCCAAATGGAGAGACCCCTCCTAAGTTGGCTTTGGTGTGTTGGCCGACCAGCTGACTGGAGGTATGTTTGAGGGCAGGGAAGGACTCATATGCTGCTTCTGTCTAAAGGAAAGAACTTCATCACTTGTGCAGTATTTTCATCTGACAGCCGCTATCTTTTAACACTCGTAGATTCTTTTACTTTCAGCTATAATGGTGAGTAAGCATGGACAAGACAATTACATTTGATTCACTGACTGTGTCGTGACTGGTCATAACAAAATGCTGTTTTACCAATGTAAAATATTGATGTTACTTCAGCCTACATAATTGGAAGAGGTTTACAGTTGCATTGAGTTTCTTTTTCTTTCAAATATTTGGAAACTTGTGCTACAATTTCTGTGAGTCATTGCTGTTTGACCATGTGTAAGTGAATAACACGTGGGACACAAAGATGAGGTCAAATGATGTCCAAAAATGATTCTTCTTCTATGTTTAATTCATTTAGTCCTAACTTTTTTAGGTTTATTTTTGCACTACTGAATTATGAGTCACAGATCTAGCATGAAGGTTGTTCTGTCATAGGGCCATGGTTGTGTTACTATTTATACCCATTTGGTCGGTGGTAGAGGCAACACTGAGCCTTTACTGTATCAGAAAGTAATACTAAGCAATGCTCAGCATCAAACTTTGCTATAACAGCTAAACTGACCAGCGTTTTTCAGAGCTATGAGCAAAAACTAAACGTGGAAGGATGTTTTCTATTTTACTACAGCCATAAACTACTTAAAAGTGTTTTAAAGTTTAACAGTAATGATGTCTAGAGGAAAAAGGCTTTATATCATCTGGTCAAAACATCAACACAAATATCATGCTGGTTTTGATTTACATTGTATTGAGGATGTATTTCAGTCACCAGAATTTGATACCAGTGTTGGTGCCTAGTCAAGAAGTACTTATATGTCACCTACTTCACTGTAGGTTTGAGGAAATCCACTAAGAAGCGTAGCGAGTCTCCTCCAGCAGAGCTCCCCAGCTTTCGGCGGAGCACACGCCAGAAGACCACGGGCTCCTGTGCCAGCACCAGGTATGAGTTACACTGATGACTTGCTACACATTGTAGTTAAAATTGGGATGCCTAAAAAATAAATTACGAGAAATTTGAGAATCTTCAGTTTCGTCAACCTCAGTTTAATGCACACTACGGACCACTGCAAGAATTAAACCTGGACATTATAACCAACATGCTGGTAGGATTTAGTGCAGGCCTGTACAGTGAACGGTAGTAGTTTAACCAGTTGTACCCAGTAAACCTGCATCAGAGCTTATGTTTTTAAAAGTTTAAACAAAACATATGTCAGAGTACCAACACAGTACTATTAGGACTACTATTTTATTTTGTAAGAGTTTTTTTTTTATAATTCACAGAAGAAATTTTGTTATAACCATTAAAAATCATCAACTTCAGTTGAAAGGGTGTGCAAATAATATAATATTTCACGAGCATGTTCTTGGCTTTCCACAATTAAACATTTAACATGCTCCTCTAGTTGAAAACTCTTTTACAAAACAGCCCTTGTAGATAGCATCTCTTGGTTTCATCTTAGGCAAATCTGGCATTAGAATGTCTTAAGATTAGAATGTCTCTTTAAAAAATTATTTTTGGTCACACATCTGACTTGCATGTGCTGTAGTAACTGAGCGGAGACAAGAGGCCTCTCTGCTAACAACTAACCAGCTGGTGTCTACTGCAGCCTGAATGTGTCAGTCGTGGAACATCGATAAATTGTAGTGTCTATCAAGAAGCAGAATTTCAGCAAGTGAAGAATTTTGGGTGTAATTTTATTATTATTTTGCATCAAAGACGTGCACGGAATTCAAGTGATGGAACTTTTTAAAGTCCCATATTGAGGCAAAGATTAGTACATTAGCAGGTATGTAGCTTGTCAACGAAATGACGGCACTGGCTCAGTTTATTTAAATGTCAAAGTACAATAAAAATATTATTTTTAAAAATCAATTAATAAATATGATATGGTAATTGTGATCTAATTTTGTCTTTAATCTTTCAACTTCAGTCAGTTATTTCAGCTACAGAAAGGATAATGTTAAACAAAAACAAGCCCTTTATCAAAAAAATGTCTTGCACTTAGCAACTAATTTGTTTGAACACGTAGATCGAGCAACACAAACCTCTGTATGATGTGCAAAGCCAGGCCTGAGAAGGGTTTCAGAATTTTTGCATTAAAATTTCTTCATAGTAAAAAGTATTTTTAAGCTTTTTCAAAATACATTTTACACACACACACGAAATCACCCCAGTTAGTCTAGAATTATTTTTTTTTCCAAACAAGTAATTTGGTGAAAAATCCTAGATTTTTTTTCATAATGCAGTATATGTGCCAGAAAAACTAAATATCACAATGTCAGTTTTTTTCCAGTATCTCATGAAACAAAAAACTGATTTGACCCAGGTGACGTCATTATTGACAAGTACAACGTATCAGCTGCGTGACGAGTGACCTCAAATATACACAAAAAATTGTGTAAGACCACAAGTGCCAGTAACAGTATATCGATCTGAAACAGTACAAACCTGGATGTTACACCAGTGTGTGTTTACTGTTTTGATACCTGCCATCCTCAAAAACATGTGGTGTAGTTTTTACAACCCTTTGTCACACTCTGTGTCCTGTGAGAGAACAGAGAACATGTGGCACTTTGTAATTTTTCTGCTGTCACTTATATTGACAATCTTTTTGAACTCGTGTCACAGTCGGCGGGGCTCAGGCCTGGGCAAGCGCGGGGCAGCCGACGCTCGCCGACAGGAGAAAATGGCCGACTCCGACAACAACCAAGATGGGGCCAACTCATCAGCTGCTCGCACTGATGAGGCATCACAAGGAGCTTCAGGTACCTATAACAACAAATTTATGTTGTCATAATCCAGGCCATAGGCCACGACAAAGATAGGAATGAACTTTTAAATGGCTGAAAGACTGAAACTGAGAAATAACTGAAATAAACCTGGATATGAATGAAACCAACAAGAAAGTTCCATAAATTTACATGGGGATGAAATGTCTTCAGCATCAGAGTTTCAGGCTTTTACCCAATGGCTTCAACTGTCATCAACTTCTAGATTTTCATTTTTACTATTATGCTTTCAATGTGAATTTTATTTTCATACAATATCTGTGTCTAGCTTCAAGCTCAGTTGCTGGAGCAGTGGGCATGACCACCTCTGGAGAGAGTGAATCTGATGATTCTGAAATGGGAAGGCTTCAAGGTATGTTGAAACACCTCTCAGATTTTCCATTTGATCACAACTAAAAGTCAGCATTTTCCTTGTTATACATAGTTGCACTGTAAACCTTGCTCTTTGTGCTCCTTGTAGCCTTACTGGAGGCCAGAGGTCTCCCCCCACATCTCTTTGGACCCCTGGGACCCCGCATGTCGCAACTGTTTCACAGGACCATAGGCAGTGGAGCCAGTGAGTACAGTCTTCTTACACTCAGATCAGTGTTAAGCTCTAAATATCTGTGGAATAAAAATACAACCCCTATTTTCAGGTTCTAAGGCTCAGCAGCTCCTGCAGGGCCTTCAGGCTACAGGTGACGAGTCTCAACAGCTCCAAGCTGCAATTGAGATGTGCCAGCTGCTGGTGATGGGCAATGAGGAAACACTTGGTGGATTTCCTGTCAAGAGCGTGGTGCCCGCTTTGGTAGGTCTTGCTGTTTTCAGCCATTAACCTTCCCATGCTGCACAGATATTAAACAGGGCCACCCTGCGCTTTTTTGAAGTTGTGCCTCACCTATGCATGAATTTGTTCTACATTGTTTTTTTGTATTGAGAATATGCTCTTCATAGAGGAAGAAAATTATTTTTTTATGTGTGATATTCTAAACTTGCATGCTAATTCTCTCAACCTTCTTCCACAGATTACACTGTTACAAATGGAGCATAACTTTGATATTGTGAGTATAACTTTTTATTGCTGTAAATACAGTGAGCTTTTTTGTTCAATTTGCTTCCTTGTAATAGAACTGATTTTATGTATGCCTTTGCTCTGTGTACACAGATGAATCACGCCTCACGTGCACTCACTTACATGATGGAGGCACTCCCTCGATCCTCTGCTGTGGTGGTCGATGCTATTCCTGTCTTCCTGGAGAAGGTAAGAGACTCCTGTCTGTAGCTACATTCATACTATTCAGTTTTTAAATTTTTTTTTTTTTTTTGCTGAAACCTAGAACTTCTGCTAAATTTATACCTACCGTCCACACTTCTCTGGTGTTTTAGGACCTCTAAAACTGAGACTTCTGTAAACGCAGTTGTTACCATTTTAGTTTGAACACTGCCAGGATGCATTTTAGTTTGGACAGACAGGTGCTAAGACTGTTTGAAACGGTTAGGCAGACATGTTCACTTTTTGATTGGGTCTCACTGTCACTACATGATGTTCCCTGATTCATGCTCCTATCACATGACCATTTTTATGAATTGAAACAACGATATAGACTGTAATGGTGAACTTTCCCCACTGTGAGATCAATAAAATGTATCTGATCATAAGACATGTGCTATGACTAGCAGTGGTTAATTCTACATGGATAATAAGCTACAGAACTGTATACCTTATTGTCTCTGCCAGCAACTATTGTGCAGTTAAGGAAATGCTTAACTGCACTTGACATTCTCTGGTCCTACTTTTTGCCATGGCTGCTCTTCTCTTATAGTATTTGAACAACCAAGCAGCCAACCTCCTGCTTCATTTTTAAAGTGACCACCATGCCCAGTGTACACAAATGCTCATGTGAAATACTATATACGATATTTTCAGGCCTGTTGAGATGGGCAGAGATTATTTCTGAAACACAGTCAGAATGCCTGCCTGGACAGTGTTTGTATAAAGCAAAAATATATCAGTGTGGATGTAGTGTTGTTCTCTCCCTAATTGCTTGTTAATTCACAGGGGTAGTCTTTTGATATGCTAATGTTTGTTCCCATCTTCTTGTTTGCAGCTTCAGGTGATCCAGTTCATTGACGTAGCAGAGCAGGCCCTGACTGCCTTGGAGATGCTGTCAAGGCGACACAGCAAAGCCATTTTGCAGGCTGTAAGTGTTGTAAGTCTTTTTTTTTGCACCCATAATTCAGAGTTCTCTCTCTGCTGGCCACTATTCTACACGCTTCTAATGCTAACATGTCATCCCTCACAGGGTGGGCTTGCCGACTGCCTCGTCTACCTGGAGTTCTTTAGCATCAATGCTCAGAGGAATGCCTTGGCCATTGCAGCTAACTGTTGCCAGAGCATCACTCCAGATGAATTCCACTTTGTTGCTGATTCTCTGCCACTGTTGACTCAGAGACTCACACACCAGGTATGCTTTTCTCATGTCAAACAATGATTAACTATTAGGTGCAACAACATGACAGCAGCAATTATGGTCAAGGTGTACTTAGTAGAGCAAGCCTCACATTCTATAATTCAAACTGACAATAAATACATGGAGAAAAATTAAGAAAACAGGTGTAATTATTTTTCCATCTCACCAATGATGACCAAGACCCCCACTGGGTAGAAGAAAACTGTACTGGTCATACCTATCATGTTAAATATTTGTGTCAAAATGGCACATTCAGATTTATTTTTATTTTTTAAACAAAAATGCATTTAGGTCAGGTAGGAGAAAGAACATTTCTTGGCAGGAGTACCTTGTCTGACTTTTTTTTCCTTTTCTGTTTACAGCAGAGTACTGCCAATTTCAATACAGATAACTGTCAAAAACTGAATACGTATTGACACAATTACATTGTTCTCATATTGTATGTCAGTTTTGATAATTATGCAGGACTGATAATTTTCTCACTGGGCCATCAGTTGCAGGAGTATAAAATAATGAGGGGTAATAAAACTGAGAACTAGGAATAATGTTTAACTGAGAAATGACACCACCTGGTTTGCATTTCTGTAAATTGTCTAGTTTCTCACCACTTTGTACTGTAGTACATCGTTGAGTGTGACACAGATTACAGTTATAGTGGCAGCCAGCAGAAGTAGTTTGTTCTCCCATTACATTGACTCTGACTTACAGTACAGTTTGGAGAAGTTGCTGAGTATTTCGTATCACATTTGCATAGCAGTATCGTCTACAATGCCACCTCATAAAATGAGTATTGCACATTGACTTTGGTAAGGTGCAATACCTTTTTTTTTTGTACCTCTGTGACATGACTGTTATACATCAGTGCTCAAAATAGTTCTTATCTTAGCAACTTATTTCACTGAAAACTTTTGAAAAAAAATGTTCTTGCTCATTGTGGCTGTGTTTACTTGTCTCTCTCTCAGGATAAAAAATCAGTTGAAAGCACTTGTCTCTGTTTTGCCCGACTGGTGGACAACTTTCAACATGAAGAGGTCTGTACCTTTATTTTTTTTAAAAGACTTGACGCCATGTTTGCTACGTCAATTGTTACCATTTATATATTATCACCTCCATTTGCCATCCGGCTCCCTAGCTAATCTGTATTTGTGTCTGGGTTTAAATCAACAGAACCTGCTGCAGGAGGTAGCATCACGGGACCTGTTAACCAACATTCAGCAGCTGCTGGTAGTGACCCCTCCTGTGCTCAGCTCGGGGATGTTCATCATGGTTGTACGCATGTTTTCGCTTATGTGCTCTAACTGCCCATGCCTGGCAGTCCAGCTTATGAAACAGAGTGAGTAGCCCTGCACACTACAGGTCACTCAATACTTGCGCCATCTATCAGTGCTGTGAAACAAACTGCAACGGTGCATTGTTATCTCACTTTGAGAAATTTCCTTTTTTTTTTTCTAACAGACTTAATTATTAATCCCACCAGTATTTATCAAGCCAGTGTTGTTAAAGTAATGCCTTTCAACTGCTCTGAAATTTAGTTTTTTTATTTCATTGTCAAGATTCTCTGCAGTCTTCATTTGCCAACATAACATTTAGCATGTCGCTAGCTTGTATCTATGAACTGTGAACTTCTGTAAGCAAATCCACACTTTCTGTAGCTGAGACGTTCAATGTCCCTTCGCCTGCTCACATTTCATTGACTGCGTCTTAACTTTGATTTGACTTAATGGATTTTTATCAGTAGTTTGGGAATCTTGTTTGTTCAAGTTACAAGAAGTCAACAACGGAAATGTCTTGTGATATATTTTTTTACACAGACATAGCAGAAACACTGCGATTCCTTTTATGTGGTGCATCAAATGGCAGCTGCCAGGAGCAGATTGAACTGGTACCCCGGAGCCCCCAGGAGCTCTATGAACTGACTTCCCTCATATGGTAAGATCTGTTTGCTAAGATCACACTGGATTATATGGCAAATGTGTTTCAGTGTTGGGCAAGCTACTATGAAAGTGTAGCTCAGCTGTCTACATCCGACCACATAACTGAGAGAATTGTAACAAAGCTAAGCTACACTATCATGGCAAAAGTAGTTTGCTACATTTTGAGCTACTTGTAAAATGGATTTTTAAAAAAAAAAAAAAAAAAACATGTTATTTTATATTGTCTTATTATTTGTTGCTTACAGACAGTTAAAAAAAAAACTGCTAGTAGTTCGCTGCTAACAAACTGCTAGCTGGTGTACTCATGTTGATTGTCACTTCAGAAATGCTTGGGGAAAATGTCACTTGTGTAGACACTAACCTACTATGATCAATGAAAGATTGTTGCTACGGAAAATTTGATGAAGAAAACATCACATTGGTAAATTAATTAGTGACGCTAATGACAAACACTGGATATTTTTGGAATTGGGATGTGCTAACCCTGGAAATTATGGAAACTGCAAGTAAAAATTAGTTTCCTGAATTACAAAATGCTAATAACTGATTTATGAAAAGATATGGAAGCCAGTGAAATGTTCTGTCTTTTCCTGCACAATTTACAGAATCTGTGGGCCTCATGTCAGTTTGGCATACAACAGTTTCATAAATGTCACTCTTGCTTCTTGGTTCTCCCAGATCTTGACCACAGACAAAATCATTTTGCCACAATAGTCCGTTAACAGCGATAGTTCAGTTTCAGTTTTCTCTATTGAAGGTGCAACTGCTAAAATACATTACAGAAAAATCTGTTAATAAATCAGTTTCTTGTTTGTCTTTTTAGGAGGGTTGTTTAAAGTGTATTCAAACTTATTTCATTTGGTGGTGTTTTAACTAAAATTAGATTAAATGCAATTTTGTTGCTTTCTGAAACCACTCTTATGTCTTACAGTGAGTTGATGCCCTGCCTGCCTAGAGAGGGCATCTTTGCAGTTGATGTAATGCTGAAGAAGGGCAGTGCCCAGACAACAGAGGGGGCAATTTGGCAATGGAGGGATGACCGAGGACTGTGGCATCCTTACAACCGCATTGACAGCCGCATTATTGAGGTAGAAATGACTGTCACTCACATCTTATGTTGTTTGGATCAGACAGTGCAATACATATCTCTAGAAATGTAAAAGGTTTCTGTAAAGGTTGAAATATTAGCATTAACTTTGGTCAGTCATTCTGGACCTCTGTTAGACAACAGGGTAACTATCTGAACAAGGAATTGTGACACTTTGAAAATCTTAAGTTACTTGACAACATTAAGGGTATTTAGTCTGACAGTGTCACCTATTATATTTACACACACAGTTATCTGGGGCTTATCTGCTACTGACATTGGGTGTATTTGGTGACCGACTTGCCTTGCAGACAGCCCACCAGAATGGGGAAGATGAGATCAGTTTGTCCACTCTGGGCCGTGTGTACACAATTGACTTCAACTCTATGCAGCAGATCAATGAAGACACAGGAACAGCACGCGGCATCCAGAGGAAGCCGAACCCTCTTGCAAACCCCAACACAGGTAATATAGCTTTTGGAGTATCAGATTTGTGTAAAGATGAGTGTATTGTATTTTTTCTTACAATATAAGAGACAAGACAGGTATTTGGCGAGTGAACTAATGTATCAAGCTCATAAAGCAAACTAGCAAGGTCCTTAAAGAATCTAAATAAAGAGCATTTGATGCCTTAAACAGTGGCGCTGAATTTTTAAACTGCTGTTCTGACTAGGGTGGTTGCTATATTCAGCTTGGAGTCATTACATTTACAATTACAACAGTGATACATAAATAGAATGAGAAAAAGACAAAAGAGAATGCTTAATTATGAACTACAGTATTTGATGTTACTTTATAGTCGGGTAAATTGCCATGTGATTACTGAGTGATGTCAGTAGACTGAAGTAGTAGTATACCTTCTTGCTATTTTGCCTGTTTCTCACTCCTGGATAAGCGTTTTCATTTGTTCAAGAAGAGATTGTGGCGGCTGTTGTTAAAGACGAAGCCATCAGCAGAAAGCTGCAATCAGTCTTTTGCTCTTTCCAAACATGTAAATGCACATACCCGATGTGTATTAACACAGGTTACCTATTGAGTAGCAGCTGAACTGTGACAGTTTTAAGCCTAGTTGTGGAGATAAACCTGACCTGTTTTATGTCGGTCTCCAGGGAGTCACCAAGAAGTTCGTAGAGAAGATGCACGAGCCCAGTTGATGAAGGAAGACCCTGAGCTGGCCAAGTGCTTTATCAAAACTCTGTTTGGGGTCTTGTATGAGGTGTACAGCTCATCAGCTGGCCCTGCTGTCAGACACAAGTGCCTTAGAGCCATCCTCAGGATCATCTACTTTGCTGATGCAGAGCTGCTGAAGGATGTGCTGAGGAACCATGCTGTGTCCAGGTAACGGCTATTGGCTGCATTAAACTGACATTAAAGCAGCATTGGAGGGTTGTCTTGAGCGGGGGTAATGACTTCTTTGACGTATGTCAAAGAAACAAAGATATTCCGCATCAGTCTTTGAGTTAAAGTATATTGGCTTTTAATATATTTTTGTATGTTTATTTCTACAGTCACATTGCCTCCATGCTGTCCAGCCAGGACCTGAAGATTGTAGTGGGTTCTCTGCAGATGGCTGAGATCCTTATGCAGAAGCTGCCAGATGTCTTCAGTGTCTATTTCAGAAGAGAAGGTAGTTTATGGAAAAATTTTCTCTCCAAAAGTGATTATCTACATTGATAGAGTAAATTCCATGACAGAGATGCTCTGAAGACGGAAAGCATTGTGGAGTTGGTAACAATCGGTCACTTTTTGCATCTTTCCACATTGTCATGCAAAGAAAAAGATTTTTTTTTTTTTAAATGATCTCCATAAGGCAAGAAATATTTTTCTATTCCTATCTAAAGTTTACCATGGTCCACACGGCAAGTGGTTTCCTGCAGTTTGGAAACAATTTATTTTGCCAGTAAAGTTTCTTTTTGAGAGGGTATTTCCTTTCCCGGTCCCTTATTCCCTGCATTGCCTAAATTTTATAATGGACCACACTGACTCTTGCTCTAACTGGTATGAAGTTTTTGGGCATTATGCTTTTTTAAGGCTTTGTTGTAATAACCCATCTTTCTCATTTCTCTTCCAGGTGTAATGCACCAGGTGAAGAACCTGGCAGAGTCTGAGAGCTTTCTAGTCACTAGTCCCCCGAAGGCTTGCCCAAGTGGTACTGCTAGTCTCTGCACTACCACCATCAGCACTGCATCCACCACATCTGCTAATAATGCAACTCCTGACCTGGGTTCACCCAGCTTCCAGCACAGCATGGACGACTCACTGGACCTCAGCCCACAGGGGTGAGTTTGAGGCCATATCTAGCTACGGTTTTCCTGTTTACAGAAGTTTTTCTTTTTTTTTCCAAGAAAGCCTTTCCAGCACAGACCTACATTCAGGGTCACTCTACAAACGCAGCTCATGGACACAAATGCACCCTAACAAATCACCTAAAATAAGTTTTAAAAAGGTTGTTTACAATTGGCTCTACAAATTGCAAACTAGAAATTTAAACAGACTTCATGTTTCCTCCGTTCATGAATGTTACTATTTATTATTTTATGTATTTATGTCTGTTGTTGTTGTTGTAATGAAAAAGCAATTCTTTAAAACCCCAAATCATTGTGTAAATAATTTTCTCTCCCACCAAGGCGGCTAAGTGATGTCCTAAAGAGGAAAAGACTACCTAAAAGAGGGCCCAGAAGGCCGAAATACTCTCCCCCAAGAGATGATGATAAAGTTGACAATCAGGGTAAGTTTAACTGTCCTTGTATATGTGGTGGCTGAAGATTCCCATGAAATGCATTCGGCAACATGTAAACACATTAAATGATAGTTGTCCAATATGCCACATATGAAAGCATCTTGAGAGAGGCACGTGTACTCCTTTTTTAATTACAGAATTTAGGAATATGGTAATCTTGGTCCATGTTTTATCCAAAACGCATCTTATAACAACCTGGATCAAACAAAGGACAAAGAGAAGAGGACCACAGATGACCAGTTAACTCTGTTTAGAACTCGTTTTAGATATTCACTTCTTTTTATTAATCTGGCTGCAACTGGCTTCATGTCTGAATGAGCACCCTGGTTGCATTTCCATAACAGTTGCACTATCACAATCAGTGTAGTTTAAGTTGTATCTACCTATTTTGGGTAGGCTTTTTCCACAAGTCTTTTTCATCACCAAGTTATTTGGTCCAAAAATATCACAGAAAGACACCTTTGCAACCAAAATCATGAAGTGCATTTCACTTTGCTCTTAACATCTAAAACAAACTGAAATGTCCATAAAAACAAAACTTAAATTCATTGAAGACAGAACAGGTCAGATTATTGAGGCTCACCAATAATGAATGTAATCCAGATTATGACAAAAATGTTAACCTCCAGCTGTTAGTAGAAGTATTTCTTCCAGGTTTATTAAATACATGCAGCATCAATCACCAACAGGGTCCAGAGCAAGAGTCGCGCACATTTATGCAACAGCAGTGACTTCATTATTTACTTACAATTGTTAATTACATCCAAAAAAGGAGACAAGATTGATCAGGATTTACCAGTGAGTTACACTATGAACTTTTTATCAGTTCAGACAGCTGAGCTGTTACACATGGAGTCACAGCTGATAAAGTGCAGTTAAAACATTAGTCACATAGTGCCATCCTCTGGTCAATTCCTGAGCTCCATCACAGCTGTCAGGATATTTTATTTATTTTGCTGTTGGTGAAGTAGCATTTAGATTACCAATACACATGGACGGAATTTTAAGTGTTTAGGGAATCATAAATAAATGATGGGTACTAGTTATTTGGACAGTTTGATAAGCTTTCTGTTCACTTAGATTTAGTAGTTGGTTTATCAGTGCATTATTATGCATTATACATCACTTGATGCACTGTCCAATCTTGCCTGTATGACCGACACTGCACATGCACTGTGGCTCAAGTTGTGAGGAACATAATATAATGGTGACCTGTGTTCAAATGCCAGAATGCCATCACTTTTACGGATTGATGAAGTCAGCAATGTATTATGTCCCATATCTGAAAAAAAACAACCCTCACCAAAAATAATATAACCTAAACAGACGATGACTAGTGCCCAGGGAGACAGAAGGACTGATTCCACCGGCTCATACAGCTGAGGAACAGACAATACAAGTCCCAGCCATCAACCTGTGCTACTGCTAAAAACGATTGAAGTCACTAATGCAAAACTAGATCTGGGAAAATGTTCTATAAGATTAACACTGTTGTAACTTTCCTAATTTTCTTTGCAGCCAAGAGTCCTACTAGTACTCAGTCACCCAAATCATCCTTCTTGGCCAGTCTCAATCCCAAGACCTGGGGGAAGCTGGGTGCCCAGACCAACAATGCCAACTCAGAGCCCTCACGCACAGCGGGGGTGAGTGGCCTGGCGAGGGCACCTCCCAAGGACTCAATTTCAAATAACAGGTATGACGATGAGAGTTGATGAAGACAGTTTGCCCCTTTTCCTCACTCATTATACAAAATCACACTCTTTTTTTATGTGATAAATGTTAAGGCAGAATGATCAGTCACAGACTAATGTGTGGACTATTTTATGTAATTAGTGAGTTTCTTTTTTTCCCTTTTTGTTATTTTGCAGAGACAAAATAAAGGCCTGGATTAAAGAGCAGGCAAGTAAGTTCGTGGAGCGCTACTTCAACTCTGAAAATGTGGATGGCAGCAACCCTGCATTGAATGTACTCCAGAGACTTTGCACAGCCACTGAGCAGCTCAGCCTGCAGGTAATACATGCGCTCTGTGAAAAAATACACATTCTTGAGCAGCAAACATAAAATAATAGTCTGAACAAGAATTAGCAGTAGAAATTAGCAAAACGGGAAACTATCGGGTCCTGATAATGTGTATTTGTTTTGTTCAAAATAATTGTTTTAAATAATGTTACATACCAAGACTGAGACATTTTTATAATTTTGTTTTCCCAGGCGGACGGTGGTATGGAGTGCCTAGTGGAGATCTCCAGTATTGTATCAGAATCCGATGTGTCGTCATTTGAGATCCAGCACAGTGGGCTGGTGAAGCAGCTCCTGGTCTACTTGACCTCCAACACAGACAGGGATTTGTTGAGTCGCGACGTGCGGCTCAAGAGGTTCCTACATGTGTTCGCTGGCTGCCCGGTGAGAAAACATATTCTATTATCATGAAAATATTAGGACCACCAGAGTCTACAAAATTGTATGTGGGTATACAGTGACCTGTTTGTTCTCTTAATTTGTGTTTTCAAAGAGGGTGGGCACTAAGCATACACATTGGAGGGTTGGTGACTTGCGCCATGTTTGCTGTCTCTTGTTGTCCTATGTTAAATATATCCTCTGCTATGGGTTTCCAGGTTCCAGGAATGGAGCCTGTAGGTCGTCTGGACCCAACAGAGAACGCGCCTTACCTGGCACTGGTGCACAAGATGAACAGCTGTCTGAGCCAAATGGAGCAGTTCCCCGTCAAAGTGCATGACTTCCCCAGTGGCAACGGCAATGGCAGCAGGTCCGTGGCTTTACATACATTTCATATCTTACCATTTTAAATTGTATTGTTTTGTATTCGTGTTTTTGTAATGTAATGATTTTCTCTCTCCAGGGGATCTCAGGCACTGAAGTTCTTCAACACTCATCAGCTCAAGTGTCAGCTGCAGAGACACCCAGACTGCACTAATGTTAAACAATGGAAAGGCGGCCCTGTGAAGATTGACCCCCTTGCCCTGGTGCAAGCCATTGAGAGATATCTTGTTGTCAGAGGTGAGGGACAGCTCACGTATCATTGAAGAGGTTGTAGATTAACACATTTCTTTGAATGCAGATGGAGCTTTCAGGGGCTCATACAGAAATATAAACAGTTTTCAGTGTTCACACCAATCCTCTGCCAGCCCCAGCTGAGGACACTGTTTATATCTCTTAAGGCACCTGTACTCCTTCAACATTATCCAGATGACCAAAAATAGTTCTTCATGAGTTTTTATAATTTGCTTCTAGTTAACTTAAGATGTTGTCTGTACAGGATACGGGCGAATCAGGGAAGAGGATGAAGACAGTGATGATGACGGTTCAGATGATGAAATCGATGAATCACTGGTATGTGATTCCATTCATGCCACATACGGCTTAACTATAACTTTCATGTTATAACTTTTAAATAGTTAAAACACTATACAGTGATTATTTGAGTTAATATTACTAATGCACTATATGTAACTTCTTGGTTGCTCAGGCGGCACAGTTCCTGAATTCTGGTAGCGTACGTCACCGGCTACAGTTCTACATTGGTGACCACCTTCTACCATACAACATGACGGTATACCAGGCTGTAAGGCAGTACAGTCTTCAGGCAGAGGAGGAAAGAGAATCGACAGACGATGAGGCAAACCCACTTGGGCGAGCTGGAATCTGGACCAAAACGCACACAATATGGTAAAATCCTCAAAAACACATTCTTAAATAGCTCTGTACTACAATTTTTTCCTAAAGATTAGGTCCAATGACTCTTACAATTGCTCTTCTGCTTCTTTATTAATGTCTGTTGTGGCTTGAGAAACAAAACAGTACAGTTTTTCTTTGGGCTACTTTTTGAATTTTAGCAAGGCCTTGAAAGGTCATTCAAACTGAATAATCTTCTCTTATTTAGCCATGTGGCACCTAGTCATGCAAATGTACTAGTCAAAACATTTGCCAAAAAATGCAAAACAATAATAGTTTGTTAAGAGTTTTGTTGCAAAAGTGAAGTGTTGACAGCATCAGGGCACTACACACAAGCACATCTTTAATGTTCAGGAGATGTTTTTAAAACAATTGCAGATTTGCAACACAATAAAATTCATAATTTTAAAATACTTCTGTTACATTTAGAAAGAGCTCTTGAAATGTTTAACTCAAAATATACATACTCTTAAAAGCATATTGAGACAAGATGTTCTGTCTCGTCTCCTGACAGGTATAAGCCTGTGAGAGAGGATGAGGATGGTAGCAAAGACGCTGTGGGTGGAAAGAGAGGCAGAGCCCAGACTGCTCCCACCAAAACCTCACCTCGCAACGCCAAGAAACAGGATGAGCTGTGGCATGGTGAGAATCTTCTGGGTTTGTTCAAACTATGTTCACTATTGCTAACTAGCTTTGTAACAAAAAATATTTGTGCGAACAGATCAAGAAGACAATATTTTAAGTATGTGGTCAGTGTTAGAATCACAGTATTGTGTTTCCCACAAGTCTGAATGTGTATGGTCAGTTTCATTAAAGCTGTCGATTGCTGTTGCTTCCAGATGGTGTATGTCCCAGCGTCATCAATCCTTTAGAGACATACCTCACTTCGGAGCCACCAGAGACCATAACCTTTGATGACCCCTCTTTAGAGGTCAACCTGCTGCTGAGGGTCCTGCACTCCATCAGTAGATACTGGTTCTACTTGTATGATGTAAGTCTCCTCCCCACAGCTGTGAGGAAAAAACAATGACTGTGTCACAGTTTGTTTGCATCCAAGTTGCCTTATGTTGCCTTGAACGGTAAATTCTAAAGTTTTTGATAATATTTTAATGTGAGCAGTGCCAGACTTCACAGTTTCAGGCCTTTTACCACTTAACTATACACATAATTACACATAACATACATTTGCATTGTAAGATTTATTCAATTTTATTTCAAGTTTATTATGTCAGAGTTTATGGCTCTCTGAAAATGCGTCAGGATGTTCCAAGCCTGATCTTCTGATTGGGACTGAAGTCAGTCAAGGTATTTTTTTTAACTGATCAGTATCTGCAAGACCCTAAGACCAATCCTTGGTTTACATCTGCTGTCACGTGTGTTGTACATTTAAAATTTTTCCTTATTATGTGCAGCTCTATCAATTATCAGTTGATGCGGTCAATACAGCAGACGTTTTAATGGCCATATGCTGAAACTGGTGTCAAAACCATGACCACATGATATTGGACACAAAAATGTACAGAACACTTTGTCATGGCACCCCTGCAATATTCTCTGCCTGCCTCCTCTGGTCGCTTTAGTATTAAACAGTTAGAGGCTACATCTGGTGGCTCAGCCCGGTACTACAGCTAATCAGCAATACTTGAAGTGTGTCTTATCTAGAAAAATGTTATCAGCTGTCTGTAGAAACTAAATACTAAAGGACTTGAATCACATCGGGTCAGGGGCAAAAAATAACTTGATCAGGACATCCCTAATTACAGTCTATCAGGACTATTCATAGCTCAGCAAGATAAAATGTTGCAGTAATAAATGTTTTCCATTGTATTACAGAATGCTGCGTGTAAGGAAATTATTCCAACCAGTGAGTTCATTAACAGTAAGCTGACAGCCAAAGCCAACCGTCAGCTACAAGACCCGCTGGTCATCATGACGGGCAACATCCCTACTTGGCTCATCGAGCTTGGAAAGACCTGGTAAGAGTTGTTCACCGATTCATCTGGATGGCACAGCTTGACTACGAAACGAATATCGATGAGGAAAGATGTGTTTGGGTCATATTTTGTTACTACAGCACTTTTTTTCTCTCCATCTCCACAGCCCCTTCTTTTTCCCCTTTGACACCCGGCAGATGTTGTTTTATGTCACTGCCTTTGATCGCGACAGAGCCATGCAACGCCTGCTGGACACAAACCCTGAGATCAACCAGTCAGATTCTCAGGACAGCAGAGTTGCACCACGTCTCGACAGGAAAAAGGTACAGTGTGTTTAATAAAAAATGTGTTGTCACATTGAAGTACTGCAGATGTCACTGGGAAATCTAATAAAATCCACCAGTTATAAATGTGGTTTTCTGCCGATAGTGTAACACACCATAGTTGTCATCAGTCATGCCATTCTCGCCCTTGTCTTGTGTTTTCAGAGGACGATAAACCGTGACGAGCTCCTAAAACAGGCTGAGTCTGTGATGCAGGACCTTGGCAGTTCCAGGGCAATGCTTGAGATTCAGTATGAGAATGAGGTACCTTTTAATTTCTGTTCTCTGAATGCTGAAACTTTGGAACATGACTTTTATCTCCATTGAGTCTCAACTTTTATTGTCTTTCAGGTCGGCACAGGTCTTGGCCCAACTCTAGAGTTCTATGCTCTGGTGTCTCAGGAGCTTCAGCGGGCCGATCTTGGTCTTTGGAGAGGCGAAGAGGTTACTTTGGCCAATCCTAAAGGTACCACCATAGATCCTGTAACTGTGCACCCTCATATATAGAATACACATTAAAGCATGTCTCATTAGTTATGTAACACGAGACCCTGTTACCATGAAAATCACTGAGATATTCTTTGTTCCACTCTGTCACACCTGTTTTGGATCATGTGAGTTTCTTGCTTTCTAGGAATGTCATGATTCATAGGGCCATTATTTGAATTAATTAAAATCAATTTATTCAGTCAAATTTCTAAATATGATTACACTGTATGCAGTGTAGTCATTGTTTTCTGGCTTAACACTGACCATGCTGTATTCCTCACTCAACAGGAAACCAAGAGGGAACTAAGTACATGTTCAGCTCCAGAGGACTGTTTGCTGTTCCCTTCGGCAGGACAACCAAACCAGCACACATAGCCAAAATCAAAATGAAGTTCCGCTTCCTTGGAAAGCTGATGGCCAAAGCCATTATGGACTTCAGACTGGTAACAACTTCTGTTTTCTGCTCTGTCTTTGTCAGTAGACTCATGTTTTCAACTGACCATAGACAATTAACAAAGCTCTTCTACTGGTGCTGAATTCATTTTATTTAGACATGCTGAAGTCAAAGCATCTGTGTAATGGTGGTTGGATTTGTCTTTAGTATTTACATTAATTCTGTGTGTGTTTATTTTTTGTGAAGATGTCCATTTTTGAAACTTAAACATTTGCAGAATGTTGGATTAGAGTGAGCATCCACCAAATACTGCAGCATTCCAAACATCACAAACCCACAATATTGCTCTGAAGCGTTTTTGTTTTTAACAGTTCCTTCTGCTCTATGTTCTTTTCTAGCTGGACCTGCCCCTGGGGCTGCCATTTTACAAGTGGATGCTACGGCACGAGATGTCTATAAGCTCCCATGACCTGGTGAACATTGATCCCAGTGTGGCCAAGTCCATCCAGCACTTGGAGGATATTATCCGCCAGAAGAAGAGGCTGGAACAGGACCGGTCACAGGTAAAGAACGGCACAGAGAACTTGTGTTTAGTGGCTTGGTACCAGAGTGTGGTCCTGCAGAGTTCTAGTGGTGTTTTATGTTTCATGAAAGCATTTACCTCTAAATGTAATACTGATATACTCGTCACCATCAGGTAGCAATATCACCTAGAGTAATACCTGTTTCGTTTAGATTACATTTCTTACCCATGTTGCTAATGTTCACGTGCAAAAAAAGCATTTCTGTTTCATTTTTCTGCGTCTGTTGACCTTTTTGTGTTTGTGTCTGTCAGACGAGGGAGACCCTGCAGCAGGCCTTGGAGAGCCTGAACATGAACGGCTGCTCAGTGGAGGACCTGGGGTTGGACTTCACCCTCCCAGGATTCCCAAACATTGAGCTGAAAAAAGGTGGCAAAGACATCCCAGTCACAATCTACAATCTGGAGGAGTACCTCAGGGTACGTGGTAAAGCTTTCTTTGAAACTCTCACTTTTCTGTTATTATTGTCTTTCCTAATAGTAGCCCTGGTGCAACTATGTGTTTTTTTTTTCTCCCTCTAGTTGGTAGTGTACTGGACTCTAAATGAAGGAGTGTCCAGACAATTTGAGTCATTTAGAGAAGGGTTTGAGTCAGTCTTCCCCTTGCATCACCTGCAGTATTTCTATCCAGAGGAGGTAAGAAACTTTCTGTACTTAATTCTCCTTTTTAGTCATTTTTTTAAATTGCTCTGTACTCAGAAAAGCCAGCACTGTTCAAGGGTATTGTAAATGTGTTAATCGAAAGGCCTCATTAACAGGATCACTGCTCTTACCGCAGCTCACTGATGTTTTAAGCAAAGAGAACTCTGCTGTGTTATTTTCTTTGACATGTCAGTATTCATCTGTACTGTATTGATTCATCAGGAGTTAGTCATTTTTACACACTGGTAAAGAATTGTACTCATGATCTATGTTGATTAATTGTGCATCATTTCTCACATTTTCTGTAGCTTGACCAGTTGCTGTGTGGCAGTAAATCTGAGACGTGGGACGTCAAGACGCTGATGGAGTGCTGTCGACCAGACCACGGCTACACACATGACAGGTGAGCCCAAACTATGACATGTTATAAAAACAGTGAACAGAAAAGAGTTGCTTCAAAATACCTAACTTACATAAGCTTCAGTCATAAATTACCTGAGTGTCTAATTGTAAATCTCAGCATTTCTTAGTATTTTTTGCAAACAAAATGAAAATGTGAAAATGACAGTTTCTGATGTGACAGCTGATGTCATCAGTAATGCCATATTTGGTTAAGTCTAGCACTAACCAGGGCATTTTGTAACTGCCTACATCTACCTACAGAACCACAGTTCTGTTGTACGAATAGACCACTGTTAAAAACTGGAAGCATATTTTCGATAGTTTTAGAATAGAGTACAACAACATATGTATTCCGACTAAGCTATGTCTGACGTTTATTTCATCCCATGTTTCTGCAGCCGTGCAGTTCGGTTCCTGTTTGAGGTGTTGAGCAGCTTCGATGCCGAGCAGCAGAGACTCTTTCTGCAGTTTGTCACAGGGAGCCCAAGACTGCCTGTCGGAGGTGAGTCATACACACTCATTATTCAACAGGATCAGTGTCTGAAATTCAGCCAGGCAGGCTTAGACATGTTTGCACTATAAGTCTGCCGCACGCTCACCCAGGTGTTGCGCTTGTCTGTCAGGTTTCCGGAGCCTGAATCCCCCTCTGACGATTGTGAGGAAGACGTTCGAGTCGACAGAGAACCCGGATGACTTCCTCCCCTCAGTCATGACCTGTGTCAACTACCTGAAGCTGCCTGACTACTCCAGCATAGAGATCATGCGAGAGAAACTGTTGATTGCGGCCCGTGAGGGCCAGCAGTCTTTCCACCTTTCCTGATCTCATTACATCTCACATTCAAATGCCTTCTACAGCGACTGATGAAATCATGACTTCCTTCTTAGTTTTTTTGTAATCACATACATTAAGGCTACGTGTACAGCCTTCTTGTTAGAGAAAGCAGCTTGCAGAAAAATTAAGACTTTAAATATATATTTGCTGCCCCGTCTCTCAAAAAAATAAAAAAAATAAAAAAAATGGAAAGGTGTTCCATGACTCAGAACTTAAAATATAAAAAAAAGAGAGAGTAAAACTTATATCAGTAGTTGAGTAATGTTAAAAAGATGAAAACATCTGGGTGACATTTTAAATTGCATTGCTATGTGATATTTAAAAAAAGGGATGTCTCCTCTCCAGAGTGGTGGACAACGTCACTGGGTGGTCGGGGAGGAAGGGGGGGGGGGTCCATTGAGCAAGCTAGGTTTACTTTAGCTCCAAAGATCATTTGTACAGACAAATTTGCAGACTTTGCTCATTCTACACATTTGATAGAATAGCTCTTTGTTTTCATGTCTCCCCTCAGTTTGTTCACATTTTGTTCTGTATTATATTGGCCCCAGTTTGTGTGTTGCATTTTGGTTCGGCTTCCCCCCACCCCCCCCGTGTGTCTTTGCTTCAAGTTGTGGAAACGAGAGTTGCGGTTGGTTGAAAGCGGGTAGTGATGAGCTCATATTATCTTTTTTTTCCCTTCTACCCAAGTTGAAATTGTGTTCTGGCCTCCTTTATTATAGAGAGCATCAGCTCAAATGAAGAGTTGTAACCAATGTGTTGATCAGGTAAATTTGTTTTGCTCTTATTTTAATAGAGTCAGTGTCTTTCTGTTGAGCCCTACTGGGTGTTATCTTGGTAGACCAAGCTCTGAGCAACCCTCAACACATAGATGTAGCTGGGCACAAAATTTGGCTGGTCTCATTTTGTCGTTTCATGGCCAGATAGCATTTCAAGTTCATTATGGAATAAAGTACATATGCAGTTTCACACCCTGTTTGAGGTGGGAATGTCTGCTTTACCTTTTTTTAATTTTCTATATTGTCTTTATTTCTTGCTGTAGTTGATTATTATTTTTTTTTCTTTGCACTGCTGGCTTGGAACAAACCGTGGTGTGCACCTGCAGTCTGTGGCCAGGGGAGGGCGCCACTGTATGCTCTCCTGGCCCAATCGTTCATGTGCTGGTTTCTAAGATCTGCAATAATTTACTGCATCAGGTTCATGTTTTTACCTGAACATAAATAAAGTAACTGTTTGACTCATATTTGCTCACTGTTAGTTTTATTTCCCCATCGCTGCAGCAGTTTTCAAAGCTGATTATTAATCACTTAAACATATTTTCAAGGCCAGTCAGATCACACTGGTTCACTGTGGACAGGTTTTGGTCAGTTGCCATGGAGACGATGGTTATTTCTTTGTGTCACCTGGAATGTTGTTCTTTAGGGCTCAGCAGGGTTTAACGACACTATTGGTCAGTACTCCGGGTCTTTACCCACCACTGTGCTCCCAAACTCGCAGAAACAAGAGAAAGCTTAGCCTTAGATTTCACATTACATAAGAAGTGTGTGGGTGTTGAAATAATAAACGGTAATAAACCCATTTTCCTCAAGCTGCTGTTACTAGCTTTACTTAATACTTTGACCCAAATGGATTTTCTCTCTGAGTCAGAATTATTGCAGTTTATTGTAAACAACAGGGGGGAAAGAAAAGTCTTTGAAGGGAGTCTTGATGGACTGCATGCTGTGTGCTGACCTCAAACAGCAACAACAACCATGAGTTTGCTCTCTGCTGCAGCACCGATGTTCAGCGAGCCGACTGGAGTGGTAACGACTGCACCATGGGATTATTCATGATGGAAATGGGAGCACGTAGGCCAGAATGCAAAGCCTTTGTCTCATTAAGAACCACAAGTTTTTGTATTGATCGCAGCGAGCGTTCCACAGCAGCACGGCTCCTTTTAGGCAGGCAACTACTTTGAATAACTGAGGCTGTCAGTCTTAGACCAGAGGAATATTGAAAGATGTCAATGACTGTTAAACATGTTATTCTTTGTTTGGAAAAGGAGTAGCATGTGTTTTATCAATATTAATAAAAGAAGCATGTTTATAAAAATTAAAGGGTCAATAGCATGGATTCAATTTTAAAAATGCTACTGACATGCTACAGAGCTAATGCTATACTTCCAAAAAATAGTCATAGCCTCTGCCTGGTAAATTATTGCATCAAGTCCACACCCCAGGTTTGGATGCATCCTACACACTTTTTTTTTTTCTAACCCTAAACCAAGGTTACTCTTTTACAGAGCTTGAAGCACTTTATACAACTGTGTAATACAATTTCATACTCACCAGTATATCAGCTTTGACATGGACATTTAGTGGACTGTCCCTTTAATATTCTTTGTCCTTGACCAACCACCATCTTTATATTTTCAATTAAGTCAAACAAAAAACTCTGACCACCCACTGCAGCTTTTCAGCAAAAAACTGCATCAAATTAGGGGCTTGATGTGCTCAAGGGAAAATCAAACCAAAAAAAGAGTTGATGGAAATTTTTTGAACATACTACTTTTCCAGCTGCAGCCTAAAAAAGTCTACGCAAAGGATGAGCTTTTATTCTTTTCACTCTAACAACCTAGAACAGTTGTGTGTTTTTTGTGATGTAAGAGGCCTGACTGGTCATGGTAATAAAGAAGTGTGCATCCTCACCTCAACTCCCAGGTCCTCAGTATCTTCATTAAACAACACATCTGCAAAACATGTCAAAATAAATAAGAGAACTGCAGCATGGAGATGTTACAGGCCTCTTCAGGCAGATGCTGCCAAATGTGCTACAATCACCGACATGTTTGCTGCAGGACCTTCTTTATCAGACCTGGGCTGATGATAATCATGCCAAGCATAGACCTTATAAAGGAGACATCACTTAAAGGCCAATTCTACTCACCACACTAAGACTCCAGACTTTAAGGCGTGTTACTGCTAAGTGCATGCGAGCTCAAGACTGTCCGACTGTCTAAGTTCAAGCCAACATTTTTTAAAATCAAAATGCTGTGTTTCCAAGCAACGCACACTGTCATCATTGTGTGTCTCATTATACCATTTTGGCCTGTGATGTCAGTTGACTGTGATGGTTTAGTGCAAAGGCTTTGGGTTGGAGATTGAAATCTATGGGAGAATTCTGTGATGGCAGTGATTAGTTGTTTGACACATGTCCCGCCCCTTTCTCCCAGAGGCCAATCATCCGCTAAACTGGGAAACATTCAGCCAATCATATTGTTCAGCTGATTCAAACGCCTTCCTGAAACTGTGCCATGCGTTGTTAAAGTTTAACCTGTGGGGAAAACACTGTTTAAACTGTATTTTGATTAAAAGTCACCAAGGTTTTGAAAAACATTTTATCAGACTTTACCAGATTGGTGTCACCCATCGGTTTGTGGTCGGCTAGGGTGGCTAATTAGCTCGTATCTTCAGTAGAGGAGGCTGCATTTTCAGGATTCATAACAGCACCACATCCTCAATTAAGGATGCAACATGAATTGAAGCCAGTGCCACCTTTCTGTCCCGGACAGACGCCGATCACAGCGGAATACTGCATGTGAGTCAAGTTTGATTTGTTTGAGACTAAAACCAGTTCTCACGTCCTTAGCGGAACAGAAGGATTATCGTTACCAAAGTGTAAGTAAACAGTATGATAATCTTATCTCTTACTATAATAAACCTTTCAAACCAAAAGTTTTTCCACAGAAAGTTCTGTTTGGGTGGAATAAACTTTTACAACCATAGTTAAATTACTGTTTGGGTGGAATAAAACAGTAATTATTTGGACAGACACTAGTATTTTGGATGGAATAAACCTTTAAAACCATAACTTATCAGTTAGTTCGTACTATTTTGGTGGAATAAAGCTTTAAAATAATAAGTACTTGAACTCAAAGTCTTATTTTGAGTTAAATAAACCTTTAAAACCACAGGCTGCTCACTTAAGCTTAAACTTAATTGTTGCTGTTGAGAAAAAAAGGGTCCTAGATGGCTGGCTCTGAAACTGCAACCTGCAGACATATAATATTGTGGTTTGGCCATCTCTATTTTGCTTTTTTGAAACATAATGTTATTAGGGACTAAGGGAATCTGATTGAGAACTCAATGACACTAAACACACACTGATACATTAGCGATTTGTCAACAACAAGGTGACCCTACTCTTAAAACATAGCCTGCTTTATCATCTGTTTTACTGTAACTGGGACCATAATTTACAAAAGGAACACCGTGCTGTATTCAAAAAGTCTTAAAACTAGTGATTGAGACCATTAACTCAAGAGGAAAAGCTTTACTGAGGTAACAAATCAAGGGAATTAGGGTGACGTTAGTAGGTCCTCTTTATTTAAGCAGAGGAGTCGCCCCCTGCTGGCCGTGAGAAAGAATGCTGGTTTGAAGCCCTTCTGCACTGGCTTCACTTTTCACACCCTGAAGCTGTATCCATCTTTTCTGTACAATGAATAGATTTGACAGATGATTCCACACATGCAGTTTTTATGTCTAAAATACAAAACACCTCCCCAGAGTTGCCTGTATAGACTTTGGTTTACGTATTTTTGCTCACAGACTGAGACTGAGACCAATGAAACTTTGCTTGCAGCCAGCAGGGCAGCGCTCTTATGTTTTCCCCGGTGAGCTAAAAATATCTTTTGATGGAGCTCTGATCCGGTGTCTTAATGGAGGAGCATCATTATTTTGTTAAGCATCATTCATCAACATTAACAGTGAGTCAGCTGACAGTATTTGTTGTTTACTTCATTTATTTTTCAGACTGTAGGGTTAACATGCTCTACTGGGACCTGGAGAAAAAATAACTTGTTTGGGAGCCAGCTTTTGTGTGTGGCTTTAGTTTATGCATTGCTACTTTTATCTGGAAGATACTGATCGTCTAATTATTTGTCACATCTATGCTCTCACACATACACTTGCTTTTTCTCTTTACAGATTTGTCCAACGTGTTGACAGGCGTCCGTTTAACTTTACAGTTTCCACATAGGATGCTCTCACTTCAATCATCCAGTTTCCTCTTTCATAATCTTCTTTCATTGTCTTTTTCTCATCACTAGAGCCTGACTGATGCTGGATTTTGGGGGTTGATACTGATTTTAGGAAGCAACAAATTCAGATGTTGATACATCTGTCAGTATTGTTTTTGTATATACATATAGAATGTTACAGTTATATTGACAAGGGATAATGATGGGGTCACTGTTAATTAACTTTCAAATACTTTAGGTCACAAGAGACTTAGCACCTTACTGTGAAAATGCATCGCGACTTCGCACCACCATCTGCTCAGCTTTGGTACATACTCTGCTACATGTGGTGCAGACAGCGCTGAGACGATTGAGGATGCTCTGCCCGATAAATTATGTGGTGACAGCATTTTTAAATTACCTGCAAGCACCTTTCTTTATATTATGTCCTTTAAAAGAAAGTTGTCATACCTACAGACGTTGGACAACATATAAGCCAATACCGATAGACACTGTAAAAAAAAAAAAAGAAAAAAAAAGGAAAATCTGTAAAAGAACCCTGAAATCTGGCCAGACAAGATATGTAAAACAAGCAAACAAACAAACAAAAAAACTAACAAACAAAAAACTATGGAAATACTGTAATATTTAAACACTGTAAAAAATTAAAATAAAAACAACAATTACAAATATCTGTATCGTTTAAATACACTAAAGCAGTATAATTTCACAGTTATATATTGTAAAAGAACAAATTACTATTTGAAAAATATGTATTTCTTGATGTGGACATTATTTACAGTTTTGACAGAGTTTTTTTGTTTGTTTTTTACAGTCAGCATGTAAGCTAATGCTGTTTCCTACCATTTGATTAGATATTATCTGTAATTTAATAAAATATTTAAAAACTCTTAAAATAGTTGTGAAAATGTTTACCATTTTTCAGTCCTTAGTATATAATATTTTTCTTTCAGAAAATGTCACATATCTGTAAAATTATATTTTTCTAATTTATATACAGTAAAACAAAAAAGGAAGAACAAATGACCATTTATTAAAATACAGATTTCAAATTGTGAACATTATTTACAGTTTGGGCCTGTTGTTTTTACAGTTAACATGTAAATTTCTATATTTTTTCTGTGTTTTAACTAGTTATTATCTGTAATTTAACAAAACAGGGAAAATATGTAAAATCGCAGTAGAACTACAGTTCAAAACTGTTAAAATTTCTTTCTTTTTTGTGACAGGCCAGTATCAGCTGATAACGGCCAACTTATATATCAGTCAGGCTCTACTCGTTCTGTGACTGTTTTTTTAAAGAGTTGCACAGTTGGTGTATTTATTCAGGGGAGTGTAAAGATGTGTGGCGTGTGATCGATTGTCTCGGTCAAAATGTCAGTACTGATCTCTTATCTCAGTCTGGCCTGTCTGGATGGACTGCACCATCCATGTCCTCTTTTAAGATAATTTTAGAACCAAGTTTTATGAACTGCCTTCACCACTCAGGCCAGCCTTGATCTGCATAGTTTTGCTGTTTTAACACCCAGAATGCATCACCTCCCTTGTGGTAATTCTGCCTGTTGTCACCAGAAAGCAGCTAAATCTTACAGTGAAGCTAATGAAGATTTTCTCCACCAACACCACCATCCTCCTCCTCGGTCTCTCCCCCCGGAGATCCAAGCAGAGGTTGTGGATGATGAGACTCTAAATGAGGAGGATGCAGAACTCCGCTCCTCTGTCAGCCGGCACAGTGAGAGAGACCAGGAGAGGGAGTGTGCATTGAAGGTGGTGTTGGGAAGGAGGCAGAGTGTGTGAGAGTGTCGTCAGCGATCATCGTCACTGTGACTCGGAGGCAGAAAAGAGCCGAGAGCCCTCCCCCTCTCCTCCCGCATCCCTACCTTCTCCCCCCTCAGCCTCCACTCCATCAGCCAGTCTCCTCTCAGTCATTCTCCTCTCGCACAGCTGAGGCTCAACATCCAAACAGCCTCCTCCTCCTCCTCCTCCCTCCTCTCTCTCTCTCTGTGTCACACACAACTCTCAGTCGCTGCTGAGCACAGGCAGCCAACAGCAGCTCTGAGCAAAGAAGGAGAAAGATACACACAAGAAGAAAAAAAAGAGAAGAAAAGAAAGCAGACTAAGAGGATCAGGATGAGGATGAGTGTGTTCGGTGTTCCGGCAGTTCCCTGCTGCCGTCCCACACAGATCGCACGGAGCTTCATGTCCCCCCTGCTTCTCCTCCTCCTGCTGACCGGCACCGGCAGCAGCAGCAGCATCGGAGCCGTCCCCTCTCCTTTCCAGCTGGCCCCGGACACCCCGGCCCCGGCCGAGCCCACCCCGACCCAGGCCACACCTCGTCCGGACCCCTGCGAGGGCCGACCCTGCCTCAACGGGGGGCTCTGCCTGGCCCTCCCCTTCGCCGGCAGGCCAGAGGACACCTGGGAGTACACGTGTACATGCAGCCAGGGCTTCACCGGACGCAACTGTGAGGTAAGAGCCCATTTTACTGTAACCTTCTGCCTGACACGGGACTGATGCTGAGTGCTGTGTGTGACCTCACTGCTGAGTTTCTTGCTTGAGAAGAAGACTGCACACACTGAATGTGAAGTAGAGGACAAGAAGTAGTCAGTGTAAGGCTGCTTGTGTGTTCATTTTGTTGACTCAACTGCTTCATGAAGAGAAAACTGTGCTACTTACTTTATAAAGCGGAGCATAAACAGCTCTCTGTGCTCATTATTCCTCATTTTATGTGGCTTTTTCTTCTTCTCTTGCACTGAACTTATTACAAATCGTAGAATCCGTTATTGTTATTAATGTGCATGAAATTTCACTGTTACTAGAATATCACAAAGGACTCACCTTACATATGTGCCACACTGTAAATTACAATGTGTAGATGTTTTCAGCTCTGTGCTGCTCGTGGATGGTTTTTCAATGGGAGCATGTGCTGTCACTGAGACATGGAGATGAGTGCTGCGTTGCTGTGGCAACAGGAAGGCAGAGCGGCAGCAGTGAGATGCGAGTGTGAAGTGTCAAATGTGTGTGAGCGTATTTATTCGTACTGTATGCTTGTGTGTCAAAGCGTACATCCTGTGTGGGTATTTTGGATGAACTGTCACACCTGCACAAACAAAAAGTAGTGCAAAGTTACAGTAGATGCTGCAGGGATGTTGAATTTACCTCTAATGTGCACTGAGCTGCAAACTCAGGGAGTGGATTTGCGAACAACTGGGATGCAGATGATCAGGCCAAAGGGCCGTCTTCACACTGCATCCATAAAGTCCAAGTGAACATCTGGATGTCAGTGAATAAGATGCTGTTTCAGATTCTGCAGCATCCCTAAAGCTACTTAAACACTACCTGTCCCTCTGAAGACCAGCTTACATGATGCAGTTATTGTGCATCCAGCTGATGCTAGTAAACCAAGACTCCAAAGTATCTGGAAAAATGCATCAGTGTGGATGATCATAGGGAAATCAAAGTGAATTGTCTCATTTTCATAGACTAGATATGAAGAGCTGTTTTGCTCTACTGGGAGATTATTTTCATTTTGTTTGTGTGCAATACAAGCATCAAGGGTGACGTGTACCAGAGCTAAAAAAAAAAACTCCCTCTGTGTTGTTGCATCCTTTTTCTCTTCCCCGATGTTAACCTCCACGTCAGCTGCATACCTTTGTACTCCTGTTACAGCCCTCCTTTATTTTAATTTAACACTTTATTGATCTTTACATAAACCTGCTCTTCTGCTGGAGCTTCATTTCAGCCTCTGAGTAAATGGACTGTGGTGGAGCGTCAGTAGCAGGAGGCTCAAGAGGCAGCCAGGCCTCTGAGTCATGCTGGGGTGAAAGAGAGCATCTGGCAGCAGCAGAGAGGATAAATGAGTCTGCTGCAGCATCACGGAGGGAAACAGCAAGGTGACTGGGTGAACTTTAGCAGAATCACCAACAGGTGGCACCCGCATCCCCCCTTGTGTTTATGCACACAGCATACCTTGTGTATGCATGCAAGTATATCAGACAGTGGAAGGTGTAGACAGGTGAGCGTATCCATTTAGTGGAACGTTTAGCCGGAGACCTGATCACTGTCTCCTTGGCTGTCCTGATTTCATCTCTCAGAATAGAAAGCCGCTGCAGTTTGTTACCTCAGCAGCCTGCTTCACTGCTTCTCTGCTCTGCACAAACCACAGTGGACGATGTTGTCACACAGCCTGAGCAGCCGAGGCCGGACATCCATGCAGTGGGGGAAAATGTTCATATTAGGAAGAGAGACGCCATCAATGCCTGAGCAGTGCCATTCTGCCGTTAAATAACAACATCCACTCCAGCTTTTATCCCTGTTATGTGCCTGAGCTCAGGTCCAGTACAGACCCTGAGCTGGGCTCAAGGGGAATCATTGATTTTTGCCTCGCTCCCCTCGTGCTGGTTGTTTCTTCTCCATGGAAACTGGAGCAGCAGTCAATTGAGATTTGGTAAATGACCTGACTGGCTGAGCGCGGAGCTGGTTTGCATCTCCTGTCCTCTGCATGCATCACAACACAGATGGTTCAGCGAGAAAGGGAGAAGAGAGATCGAAGAAAGAGATGGAAGGGATCAGGAGGAGGAGTGAGATGAGAGGGGGAAAGCAAGGGGAAGAAAAACAGAAAGATGGGTAAAAGGAAAGAAGAGAACAGAGAGTAAAACTCCAGTTTTGGAGCTTAGTCATGTACTCACTCTCCTCCCTCCTTCTGCTCTTTGAACTCAAGTTCTGTGTCAGACCTCAGACCTGAGGCGTCGAGCACAAAGCAGGAGAAGAAACTCTGCTAAAAAACTAAACTTGTCCAGTGGGTTTAGTATTAAAACTTTGCGGTGCCTGTTGATTTCAGGATATTTTTGTAAGTTTACCTCCCTAACTGTGTTTTCTACTGGAGGAATCAAAGCAGCCTAATGCAAACCACAGCAGCAGGCAGCACTGGGAAAACAAACCCACTCTACTTGTTAAACTCGCTTGGTTTAATATCTGCTTCCATCTTTTCTGGATGGCGGCCTGTAAGCTGTCCTGTTGGAATTCACTGCCACTGGCCTTTCTGTGAGTTATTAGCTTCTCAGCCCCTTGCTTATTCATTATTGAAGGGCCTGTTGTGCACCCTGATGGATTCGGTAGCTTGCTCTACAACACAGTGGGGCCGCAGCAGCACAAAACAGCCATCTGTCATGAAGCAAGTTCAGGGAGCTCTTGCTGGGCTGCTCAGCCATTCAGTTATATGAAAGCAGTGGATCATAGCAGACCCAGCTTAAGTTTACAGCCTTGGCATTATGAACACAGAATGCGTTTTTATTTTCCTGTTCTTTGGAGAGGGGATGTGGGACTGAAGGCGTTAAAAGAGGTGATATATGGCACAGGAGTAATTTAGCTGTTTCTGCTGCAGCCAGGTCTGCCTCGGCTTAATAAGCTGGTATGAGCATGTCAGAGCTGTGATGGGCTGGAGGCTTTTTGATCCTTGTGATCCTGTTATTTATTTATTTTTTAGAGCTCAACTGGGAGTTTTGCTAATCACCATTTCCTCTCATCACCTTAGCGGTGCTTTCCCACTTACAGGTTCCTACAGTTACATAAGCACCGTTAAAGTTTTCAGACTTCTTGCTGTGTTTTTTGGATGTTTTCCCTTCCCACATTTTGAGAACAATGCACTTTCTTGCCCTGAGCAACAGCCAGAAGGTGGTTAGTTTACAAGGGTGAGCTGCAACCACAGACTGTATATAAGAGATGGACTTTGCTGCCATGATGTCACCCACTGGTTTGCAGACATTTGATTTGAAGCCTTGAGTTTTAAATTCTTGGATTTTACTGAGAACCATGACACTGCTCATACCAAGATGGCAACAACCTGTCAATCACAAGGTAGCCCCGCCCAAAGCACACCCTGCTTTATTGTCTGTTTTACTCTGAATGGAACCATATTTTACAAAATGAACATTATAATGTATGAAAAAAGCCTTGAGACTAGTAATTGAGAGCAAAAGTTATTGAAAAAAATGCTCATTGAGTTATCAAATTAAGGAAAAAGCAGGGTCTATTTTTTAACAGACTTTTATACAATGAAACTTCTTTTGCAATTGAAGGTGTCGCCCCCTGCTGGACGTGAAAAAGAATGCAGGTTTTAAGACACTTCTGCACTGGCTTCAATGTAAAGTCTGAGGGTAACAAAATCTGCGTCCTTCTTCTCTCGCGATCGTCACATAGCTCCGCCTCCTTGGTGGAGTAATAAATGTGTTAATTGATATCATGCTGTGTGTCAGGTGAGAAACTTATTGCATCACAGATTTCTCTCTGCTTTTTGGAACCTTTGTCAGGAGATGCATCTTGCAAAGGCATCCATAATGTTTCTTTTTTCTTTTTGCTTCAGATCTGGGTGTGCACGTCATACAGAGTTTTGTGTTGTGGATTTAAATGGTCAAACAAATTACTTATGACACCTTGTGTGGTTTGAATTGTAATACACTGCCAACAGAGATTCTGTTTTTAGTCAACATCATCCTTATTGTAACTGGAATGTCTTCCATACTGATGCTGCATTTCGTTTTGCAACCAAATCTTCTTTTTTGGTGTTTCTCTCCTATTCTTCTCTCATTTTGCTGTGCACACGTAGACCCTGCATGTCAACAAACTGTGTCTTTTAAATAAAGCAAAAAAACAAAAAACAACCCTCAGTGTTTCCTTAAATTGGAGTACAATGTGTTCTATCAGACTGTCTTCTTTTGTAAATTAGTCAAGGAAAATGAGATCCAAGCAAATTTAGTTTTTGGAAGTCAAGCAGCAAAACATGAGACCCTGTTTTTTTAACATTAAAATTAACATGCTTTAGACAGATTTTGTAGCTTTTTCTAGGCAGATTTAGTTATCTTTTCTCTGAACCATGCTAACATCTCCCCCTTCTTCACAGTCTTTATGCTAAGCTAACCTTTTAGTTTCCTACAGACCTTAGAGTCATATTAATCTCCTTTCTCCCTTAGCAAGAGTGAATAAGTGCATTTCTTATTATGCTTGTTCCATGTGTCCATTAGTTGTTCCCACTTGTCCTCTAAAGGGTCACAGTGGAGCTGGAGCTTAGCCAAACTAACACAATGCCAGAGGTGAGATATATCCTGGACAGGTTGCCAGTTAAAACTGTGAGTGGATGAAGAAATGTACATGTCCCTATAAATCTGGCTAAAGTGACTGTATGTTGACAGAAGATGTACGATTCCACTCTGGTATCAAAGAGCGAGAGGCACTTAAGAGAATTTCCTAACCTGAGTTGTACTGGAAAGACGACAGCTTTTGTTTTTTTTTTTTTTTTTTATTATTTTCACAAAACTCAAGACGTTGATGAGATGATAAGATGGAAGCACAGTGAAAAACTTTCCATCAAAGATTATTTCTCCTACAACACAGCTAGTTTTAAAAAAATTGTCCAGCATTTGGTAATGACAGAAATTGTATTTTTTCTTCCAGTTAGGCTGAATGTGACAACCCTCCAACGCACAAGTGGTTGCATTATAAAAAAAAATGACAGGACTCAGTGAAAGTAAACAAAGTCCTGGAGCTCATGGTAATTGTGAGAACGTGTGTGTGGATGTGTGGCGGCCAGTTCTCGTCTCCTGGGCTGCTCACTCTGCTGCTACAGATACAGCCGGAGCTACATCCAATTAAGCAGAGCTCAGAGCTCATCACCAGTCTGTGGTCTCTTTGATATCTCTGGCTTGTTAGTTGGAGGGAGGACAGATGCCACAAGGAATATAGTTATTTAGATGTAGACTGTGTATGCGTGTATAACTTGCTGATCCTCTTGCAGCTGAGGGGCTTTGTTTTATTGCTTTATCTATTCAAGGGCTTCTATTGTATGTAGCGGTCAGTGAATTGTGTCGTCAGATGACTGGCTGTAGCTGCTGTTTCCCAAAAGGCAGCTCATACCACTTTTTTTTTTTAAGTAATTTTGAAATCAGGCTGCAAAATGACCTTTCTGTGCATCATGTATGATCCGATGTAGGGCTGATTATCATAGCAGACGTTGATGGTAAATGATGAAAAAACATGCTGGAGAGTTAGCTGACTGGCAACTCTAATTACATGAGAAAATGCATAAATAAATAAGGCTTCTTCACCAGAAATGTCACAGAATTTCTGATTGGGTGCTCCACTGAAGATACAGGTTCAGCACCAGCATAGCAAAAGATAATGTGAATTGAATATATGACTTGATTGCAAGTCAGTTGTGAATGGAAAGAGCATTGCCTTTGCTTTGCAGCCTAAAATTAAGGGGAGTGAAGCGCTTTAGACCAGTTATTATGTCAATATATCACATCGTATCTATAATCTATCACATCTATAATCACTTTAAAAAGTTATTCTCTTTCATGTCTTCTTACTTAATTTAATATTCTTGCTTCACGTCTGCGCTTTTGAAAAAAAAGGAGCCATTTCAGGACTATTAAAATATTACAATTCCTCTCATTGTTGCACTTCAAAAGCCTCGCACCACTCATTTTGAAGTCACAGTTAAGGATATTGAAAACTGCAGCTACACGGGCAAAGCTTTGATGTTCATTACAACTCGCAATGTAAATCCGTTGAACAGAATAATGTGACGATTTACTGTTATTAATGCTAAATGCGCTGTTTGTGGGAGAAAGTAAAGCAGTCAAAGTATTGTGCAACACGATGGAGATGTGCCTCTTAGATCATTAGGCATCCTGTGTGCAGAGCGTACATTTTGGCCTGAGGGTGGCACAAGAGAAAACTCATCAAGTGTCCAAACTAGAAAGAGATAATTCTCTTGAAATCTCTTCAAGGCAAAGACAAAAATGTTAGTTTTATTTTTTTGGGGGGGGGGAATAAACTGTTGAGATTTTCACAGTCAACTTGGATAATAGATGGTAAACAGCAGCAAACGGTTGAACTGATAGCAAAAGGAAACATGTGACAGCCTGTATAATTAATACCAGATGGTTTGATGAATGCGGTGACGTAAGCAGCTGCTTCAAACCCCGTCAGTAGCTTTGATATGGCAGCTACCCATCAGAAAAATGAGACTTCTTTGAGCTATTATCACTGAGCTATCACTGTGTTTCATGTTGATGTCCCTAGATGTTAGGAAGCGGACCGTGCTGCCTTTGAACGGGAAGACTTGTGGCCGAACGCTTTGGTCATTTCCATATCACACATCACCTGGCCTTTTGATGTGTGGAAAGTGCACGAGGAGGTGCTGGTGTGATGAGTTAGTGAGGCCTGATACATATGGATGACACAGGAGATGGTCCGTGGTGGAGGAGAGTGTTAATTGGTACCAGGTTGGTTGGTCAGTAGCATTTTTAGCCAGACTACCAGTGTGGTTTGAGGGGAGGCAACGTCCTGACCTTTTAGTCAGTTATTCCACTGCGTTGGTTCAGACATGCATATCTCAACAATTACTCGATGGATTTCTGTGAAATTTAGTTTGAACGTTCTCTATCAATCCTCTGACATTTCTTTTCGCTGATATCTGCGATTCAGAATGGAATGTCTTCACTACTGGATGGATTACCATGAAATTTGGTTTCCAAATTCATGTTCCCCTCGGGACAAAACGACTTTGCTGATCTAAACTTTTAATCTCACTCCCCTCAGGTCAAAATTTAAAAATCCCTCTCTGGTTATGAATCCTGAAACCTCATGTCTATGTACCAAACTTTCTTATTTAGTTTTTTTCCCCTTGATAATCATCCTTTCCTTTCTTAAAATAACTTAGATGTAACTCTACACTTCTGCACCACTGCTTACTTTCGACTGTGTGGATTTATGAAGTCCCCGCTTCTTCCTTTAGGCCTCCCTCCAACCACTCGCTGCAGCTCGAGCACACCAGCTTACCTACGACTCTGCTCAAACACTGCAAAACTACTACTGCACAGTGGGAAGCTGTGATATTAGAGGAATTCAGACATATGAAGAAGAAGAATGATACACAAAACCTCTCCTTGGAAGTTGAATAATTGGTTCCTCAGGGTTTTTTTTCATAAAGTTTGAATCCATATTTCAAGGTGGAAATACTCAGCCATGGTGTCCTTGTTTCAATCATGATGTGTCTTCCAGCATATTAAATACAGCATGTGGACATGTTAGCAAGGTAGAAAACTTGATTTTCAATTGGAGGGGGGTCTTTAAATGGTTCATGAGAAAAGCTTCACACCAGGTGCACTTCATGAGCGATTTAACCAGGAAATATTAGCATCTCAACATGTTAAACCTAGATAGTGACCATCATGAACATTATACCTGATAAACAGCTGCGTGTTGGCATGCTAATATTAGCATTTAGCTCAGTTAAAGCACCTCTGGTGTTGTAGAGCCTCATATTGCTGCTAGCTGGCAATAAGCAGTGAAGTCCCACTATTTCATTTAAAAGCGATTTAAGTCCCTAGAAGTGTCATGTGCATGGTCTTACTATATAAAGGCATTAGGAAAATATTATTCGGAAGACAGCTGACTACACAAAAGCAAAGAATTAATTTTCAAGGCAACACACACAGACACACACACACAATTCTGCCAACAACAGCAGAGATATTAAAATCTGTCCGACTACAGTCATGTTTCATCTCTGCTTCTTTCTTCTTTTCTCATTATTGTTTCCTTAAATACAGTCTAATCAGTTGCTGCTGAGCATTTTTCTAATACTCTTGACTGCTCACATTTCTGTCACCTTCTTGTTTTTTTTAATCGCTGCCACTCATCATGAACAGGGCTCTTATCTCTGTGTCATTGGCTTTTTAATTTTCTTTGAGTCTGGCAGTGAAACATGAAACTCTGTCCTGGATAGAAAAGAAGTCATTACATTTCTCCCCATGGTTTGGTTTAGGTGTGTTTTTTTTATTGCTTTTTGTCTGCCCTCGTTTCTATTTTTGTCTTTAATGGAGCAGCGAGTTGTGTCACCATCCGCTGCATAATGTAAAAAAGGGCAGAGCTGCTCTTACTCAGCACTAATTCGCCCTGATAATAGGACTCCGCTGTGACACCTTCATTGTACCATCACTTCTAATGATTAGTCTTGTTGTCGCTGCTGTCAACATAATGAGTGTGTGTGGCGGGAGGGAGAAGTGTGGGTATGTGTTTGATAAAACGTGACACGTGTGTTTGTTTTTGTGTGTAAATGCTTTGACGTGTGTGTATGAGGAGGCACTTTACATCATGTTTATCTTTGGTGTGTATCAGCTCACACTTGCAGTTGTGCTTGTGTATGTTTAGGTCTATGTATTTGTTTATTTTTAATACCGACACGTACATACCAGACAGGAAAAATAAACATAAAAATGATGACATGAGATTTGGTCTGAATGATAAAACGATAGTGACAGTGCTAGAAAATTGAATAGTTTCATTGAATGCGTTTGATACAAACTGCTACGAAAGCACATAATGAAAACAAAAGAGTTTGGTTGCATGAACAGACCTCCAATGTGCTCCCTCCCAGGCTTAGAAAAAATATTTCATTTACCTTGATAATGGAGCCCTTTCGCTCTCCACCACCCTCCCCGGGACTTCTGTTCAGGTCTCCCAAGGTGCACCAGTCTGTGGCCACCTGGGCTTTTTGTTAAGTTCTTTAATAATGAAGATTTTTATTTGCCATTTGTGCTCAAAAAGATAGTCTATGCACATTAGAATTTTTGTGCAGGGTTCTCTTGGAGTCGAGTAATTCTCAAAAATTATCAATATGGTCTGAAAATAAATATTATATTGAGATACATTTTTCAACTACATTGCCCGGCGTATGAGATCAATCCATCTGTCGGATTTAGATATAGACTTAGATGCAAGATTTACTGCATGTCGCCCCCCATCTCTGCTGTCTCTCTCTTTGGCTGTCACTATTAATAAAGGCAAAAAGTAAAGCCAGAAACAACAATGACGACAACAACAAAAAACCCACAGGGTTATGTTTGTACTCAATGTGAAAAATAGCAACATCCACTGAATAAGACAAAGGAATGATGGATACATTACTCAGCATTGAGTGGTTTAGGGCAAAAATACAGGAGAGGCATTTGAACACAGTGTCAGGGAGAATGAATAAAATGGTAAAAAAGTATTTTGGAGGTTGGTAATACACCTTGTAAATACTACATACACTACCTATTTGTCAATTGTAACAACTGTGACATAAAAACACAGCAAAAAACGTACAGCATGTTGACATAACCAATATTGTTATTAAGTAAAGCCAATTTTCTATGGATAAGTAGTGTTTATTCAGTAAAAACCGCTGATAATTTAGCAGTTGAACAGTTGCCTATGGGGACATTCTGAATGAGTGTGTCGGGGAAGTTTTGGGTTTGTAGTGACAAAATGTTACACATCTTCTCTCACCAAATTATTCTTTTTATTTCTCTTTTGATTACACTTGAGTAGCTCATGCTGTTTTTCATTTGAGGCAAACTGTTTTATTTCTTTGTACTTGATTGTGGCATTGCAGCAGAGTCCGACTCAGTTCAGAGCAAAAGTTACCAAAAACCCAAGGATTTTTGTTTTTAATGAATAAACAAGTGGTTTGTACACTGTGCAATGTATCGTATGAACATCAGTTCCTTAATAAGGAGAGCTTTTTATTATTACTTGTCCTTGCAGCTACTAAATACACTCATAAAACCTCAGTTGTCTGCTGTCTGTCTGAATTACCATTAAATAAGTGTTTGAGAAAATACATTTAGAGTCTGCTTTGGCTGGCGGTGCCTGCATGTGTTCATGTGTGTTGGGCTTTTCAGAACATGTAATTCAAATTCTCTCCATTATTTTAAGCACATTTCTTTCTGTAACCTTTGTTGACATTTTGTTTTGTGTCATTGCATGCAGTTTTCCAAAATAAAAGCCGCCTAAAAGAGCTAATTAGATTTTCTGGGAAAAATGTATCGATAAAATTAAAAAAAAAAAAAAAACTCTGGAAAAATAGTCATTAGCGCAGCCCTGGATTTGACACCTTACTGTGCTCTCGTGTCTTATATAAAAAAACACCATATGAACATGTTAACAAGGTATAAATATGTGTTTTTTTGTTGTTTTTTTTTTTACCAGAGAGGTTTTTAAAAACAGAGCTGTGTGGGGAAACTAAGGCTGTCTTGCTGATCTCTATCGAAAGTGAGTCACCACTTGACACAGTATTTTAATTACATCATCAAAGAGGTCACTGGGTGGTGTTGAGAATGTTCCTGCCATCCCTTAAAATTGCAAATCCATGCAATCAAGATTTGATATTAGTCACTTTTTGAGGGTCATTAATTGTGTAATCCAGTAGGTAGAATCCACCAAATTTGTTTTAGTGTGTCATAGCTGGTAGATTGAGGTCTCTTTCCAAAAAGAAAAAAAACGAGGAGGTGAAATCTGAACGAACAAATGGAGAGCAAACTGCTACATCAGTTTTGTAGACTAGATTCTGAAGTGGTGCATTGAGGAGCATCAGGCTACTCTGTTAATATGTTAACACATTTTTTTCTCTCCTGCAAACAACTGATATCACACCAACAACACAAGTGGCATCACAGAAAATCAAAAAATACATTTGAAATCAGTGCTTAATAACCCTATTAGCCTCGTTATAGTAAAAGAACTGTGTTTATTTGGATTGGATTCATTGTTACCTTGGCAACAACATTGTATAACTGAAAAAGAAAACCACACACAGTATGACTGTGAATTATGTTCCCTTCCGCCTCAGCCTCCGAATGCTCCCTCCTACACAACGTTTTTGTTTTGCTTTTAGTGATATTTTTGCACACTAACCCGCAAAGGAGCAGCAATAAATATGGTGTCAAGTGTTCAGCGGATCGCCAACTCTCAGCATGAACACAGTTTGTGATGATTGTATGTGACACAGCGTGATCCGACCGATGCAATATGTCCTCAATAGATGAAGAACATATTCCCATCTGAAACAAACACCTTTTCTCTAATCACAGTGGACTATTTCAGCCGTTAGGTAAAAAGTTTTCTTTAAGAGGATTAATTTTACACCATTTGCATGTGAGGAAACAGTATGATCCCTATTTATGTAAAAATCTTTGAAGATTGAGGTACGGTGGTGGCATCATTATACAAGTCTTGTGCCAAAACGTGTGCCCCTTTTGAGAAGCTTTCATCCTCCATGCTATAGAATAGAATAGCTTTATTGTCATCATACATGGGGGCATGACGAAAATACAAGTAGCTGCCACTGGGCGGTGGATTGAAACAAGCTAAATTAACGACAATAAATAAGAAAATCGAATGCATATATAAAAAAAAAACTATATTAAGAACATATGCAAAAGAGGATATATACAGTACAGTGAGGAGGTAATGAGATCAAATAAAAAAACGATAAAATAGAACAAATATGGGCAGGAGAGAATAAATATGGGCAGGAAGTAAGAATACTGGTTAAGATGTGCAGAGATAACTGGTTAAGAGAATCAAACTTAGACAAAACATGTTGATGAGTTGTAATAAAGGCAACCAAGGTGTAACAGTATTTGTATTTTATTGAAATATAATGACAACGAGACAGAAATCCAGAATATGAATATATATGAATGTTTCAGCTGAGTGGTGAGAGCTTATACACCAAGATGGTGTTCAGAGGTTTGACCAAGAATGAAACGAGACAAGAGATTCAAGATTCAAAAAGCTTATTGTCATGCGCATAAACCAACACGGTTACACTGCACAATGAAATTCTTACTTTCCTGATCCTCCTTAAACAAATGTACACCATGTAGAAAAGACTAAAGCAATTCCACATAAATAAGAAGCAGACTTAAACTGACAGCAGCAGTGGTCGTAAAGTGTACCGTGTGTTTGTCAACTTTGGTTTGAATAAAGCGGGGATGTCAAACATGCGGCCCGTGGGCCAAAACCGACCAGCCCAAGGGTCCAATCCGGCCCGCGGGACGTCTTTGTAAAGTGTAAAAATTACCGAGGAGACATTAACTGCAAATTGTACGTTAGTTAAACTATAAATTTCAAATAATTTCTAGACCAAGAGCTGTTGTTTTGATCATAAAGTAAAATACTAGATTGCTCATTGTTGTTTTGTCATTTTGTCTCATGCTTTTGTCGTTTTGTTTCTCATTTTTTCCATTTTGTATTTCCTTTTTGTCTCACTTGTCTTTTTGTCTTATTTTTGTCATTTTGTGTTTTGATTTATTCGTTGTTTTGTGTATCATTTGTGTCATTTTATGGGGTTTTTTGTCTCGCTTGTTTTGTCTACTTTTTTGTCGCTTTATTTCTCGCTTTTGTCATTTTTGGTGTTGTTTGTGTAATTTTTTGTCTTGTTTTTGTTGTTAGTCAATTATTTTTTTGTCGCTTTGTGACTTTTTTGTCTAAGTTTTTGTCTTTTTTGTTTTGTGTTGTTTCTCATTTTTTGTCGTTTTGTGTCTTATTTTTGTCATTTTACATCTCATTTTTGTAATATTTTGTCTTGTTTTTTTGTCTGACTTTAAATTTCAGAATGTACATTTTTGCACTAAAACAAAGGGAAAATTTGGAGTTGTGGGTATTTATAGATTATTACGCAGTAATTTAACTGGTCCGGCCCACTTGAGATGAAATTAGGCTGAATATGGCCCCTGAACTAAAATGAGTTTGACAGCCCTGGAATAAAGTGACTATGGCATTGATAAAGGGATTACAGTAGTAACTAAAATATGCATACAAGTTATTGTAGCATTTTTCCTTCAGACATTGTTTTCAGCTTTCTCATGAAGACATTCTTCAGCCGAGGGATGTGTAATCAAAACCAGGTTATGGCGACGGTGAGACGAAGGTAAAGATAAATTCTGCTATAACTGACCCATCAAACTGTTGGAGTAAAGACTGACAGCAGAGCTACAGCATATATCATCCTCTGCTCCGTTGCCCTCTCGCTTCCAAAAGATGGTGACTCGGTAACAGATGCTGAACTGACTCTTGCAGTCTCCTCCTCGCAAACGCAACTTGTCAGTTAAGTTTATTTGACAATATGTTATTTAGTGAGGCCAACTGGGAGACGAGCCAGCGCGATGTGTGTGTGTGTGCTGGTGTGTGTCATGAACGTCTTCTCTCAGCTGCAGACAATAAATGCCATCTTAATCCAAAAAAATCCCTTCAGGACCAGCGGAGCACCTCCGACAGAGAGAGGAGCGAGGCGCATTCACCAGCCTCGGGCGTAAAACGCAGAGATTAGCTTGTATTAACAGCTGGGCCTGTCTGCCGGTTGATAGGAGAGACGCTGTGGAAAATTTGGCTGTCTGCTGGAGACTGTGTTGCAAATTTGTTCATCAAAAAATACACAGAGGATAATAAAATTGGGTTTTGTTGAAAGGGTTGATAATTGTGTAGTGGAAGAGGAGCTAAAACACGAGCAGACATGTTGAACTCGAAATGTTCCAGTAAAACATGCAACTTTTTAGATGAAACTAAAATCCGTACTTTCAATTATGCAAATTTTAAACTTTAAGAACTTTAAAATTCAACTTCAAGTTTGTGAGATTAGTGAAATTTGTGCAGCACATGTAGCTTTTCTGTTGGCCTTGCATTATGTTTTGTAACAACTTGTGTAACAGAGCAATAACGTGCACTAAAACATGTTATATTTCTACTTTATTTTCCTGTATACTAATGTTTGTTCAGCATTCAAGATCAATTCAGTCTCAAACTCACATTTGTTGTTTTGACAAGGCATGCAGCGTCTATCTGCCTCCACACTCCTGTTACAAAACGGAGACCATATGGTTTAGGTATTTATATGTTCCTCAAGTGGTTTTTTAGTTTCTGTACAAATCGGTCTTTACAAAAGCATTACTTTTTTTTTATTTTAAACCATCTATTCAGTGTTGGGTAACCAATAAACAGAGATATTCCTTCAGCTTCAGTCCAAGCTGTGGGGGAGAATCGGGCTCTTTGCCGGCAGGAATCGATCCTGTCTGCAGCTCCGTCCCCCACTGATTCCTCCACCTCCAACAGTTCCACTCTGATCACATCAAACCTGATTGATTAGTAGTCAATCATTGTCTATCAGCGAGGGGGATTTGTTTTGGGTTTTTTTTGACATGTTTTTGAGATTGCCCTCTTTTGATTTTGGAGCACGGGTTTACAACCTTCCACACAAGTACTGAAGCTTTTCAAAACCAACCATGATCCACTGTTTTTGACAAATGTTTAGCTCAAAAGAAACAGATCTTGCAAGACTCCGTTCTTCTTGGCATAGAGAACAACACATTTTTGTCGAGGTGTTGTGTCGTTCTTCAGCAACAGTTTTTTCAGCTTTTTTCAGCTGGAGGGCTTGTGTTGCTCTACCTTTCTGTTTTAAAAAAAAATCCCAATTTTTTTTTTATTGGATTCACCTTGGTCAGGTGACAGTGTAGCCTTTTTTCTTTTCTTTGGAAACAGTTGTGTGATTTCGACAGTTTGTCGTCAGTCGTTACCATGCTGGAATATTTCTTTTCTGCCAAACGTCTGCAGACCAGGAGTCATGTTACAGCCAGTATTTTGGTTTGTTATCCTTCGCCAAACAAATTTTTCTTGGTCTCATCTGGTCTCAAGTGAAGTGTTTTGTTTTACATCACGTGGATGGCCGGGGGTGTGTGCGTCGCTTACCTGGGAAATACATGGCACCCGGATACACTATGGGAAGAAGGCAAGCCGGCAGAGGCAGTGTGATGCTTTGGGCAATGTTCTGCTGGGAAACCTTGGGTCCTGCCATCACTGTGGATGTTACTTTGACACGTACCACCTACCTAAGCGTTGCTGCAGACCATGTCCGCCCCTTCATGCAAACAGTGTTCCCTGATGACTGTGGTCTCTTTCAGCAGGAAAATGTGCCGTGCCACAAAGTAAAAATGGTTCAGGAATAGTTTGAGGAGCACAACAACAGGTTTGATGTGTTGATTTGGCCTCCAAATTCCCCAGATCTCAATCCAGTTGTGCATCTGTGGGATGTGCTGGACAAACAAGTCCAATTCATGGAGGCCCCACCTCACAACTTCCAGGACTTAAATGATCTGCTGCTAACATATTGGAGTCAGATACCACAGCATCTGGGGTCTAGTGGAGTCCAGGCCTCGACGGGTCAGGGTAGTTTTGGCAGCAAAAGGAGGACCAACACAACATTAGGCTGGTGGTCATAATGTTATGCCTGATCGGTGAACATAATACATAATACCCAAATTCAACTATTACAGACCTTTTTTCTCAGTTTCTAGTCTTTATACACCACTGAATAATGACTCCCACCAACATAACCCAATGAAACATCCAGTTTCAACAGGATATACTGCTGCAGAGGCCCAATTCATCCCATAATCTAACTCTCTTTTTGACTTTCACCACATCAACAGTGAGATTGGAGGGTGTTTTTTGGATTTGGGGACACAGAGTTAGAAAGCATTCAGTGAGAGTACAAAACTCCACCAAGGCTACATAACACTCGGTTATTACTTTAATAATAGAAAATGTTTTGAAGATCAGCCAAGCTTTCCACTACATTTCACCGAATCTGTCAACACAATTTTGAGATGCCCTCACGTCTCACAAATGGGACCAGGAACCTCTTTACTAATGGTGCTGCGGGTGTTTTTGATGCAATACCACATACACTGACCTCCTGCACACTTTTAGTAATGTTTGCTGAAATCTTCAGTGCAAGTATGTATGTGTGAGGTTTTTATTTTTTTCTCATGTTCGGCATGGAAATTGATGGGTTTGAAGCTGGAGCAAAACTCAGAATATTACAGATCCTTTCTGAGTTTGATGATATGATAAAAGCCTCATGAAAAGGCAAAAACACCAGACTTATCCTTAAAATGAGCTTCTGGGAATAATGCCGCCTTGTTTTTACTTTATTAATATATTTGTGCTGTTTTTATCAGGGCAAACTACCTCACTTCCTCTTTGGCATTAACAAAACTCAGCTCCATCCAGGAACAAAATCCCCTGAATCATATTTGGTGTTGTCAGTTCAGATCTTCCTTCCTGTCACCCCTCCTTCTCCCTCTGTCATCATTTGAACATGCTTTGTAGGCGTGCGTTACAAATCACAGTCAGATGGTCTGGAGCTGCTCGAACAGAATGAAAGCTGCGTCTGCACTGTCGTGGCTTCTGAAAACATTTTCTTCCTCTTTGGGGACAAAGCCGGTGGGAGGAGAGCGATGATACATGTCCAGTGTCGCCTCATACTACGAGGCCCAGTTTTCATTGCGATACCCCCGTTCCTCTTCTCGGGTTACTATGGCAACAGAGCAATGACGAGGGGAGCCGAAAGATCAACAGGTGGACGGTACATAACACCGAGCACAAAATGTCAGAGCAGCTTCCTGCGCACGTTACTGAGGAGTTTTAATTCATTTAGAAACGCAACATAGGAAATAAAGTGGCCCACATTGAGGAAACAGAGCTGCGGACAGGTTTTCTGTGTTGGTCTTTTGTATCATCCAGTCTCTTCCTCTGTTTTTTTCCTTTGCACAACAGCCTCTCTGCTGTTACACCGACTTCCTGAGAGGCAGGTAAAATGAGTAGTAATAATTTACATCTGATGTTTCCTGACAATGGGAACAGGATGTTCCACTTCCAGCGTTGCAGTGACTAATTCCCTGTGGCAGCAGGACCAGCTCCAGTCCCATTTTTAGCCTGACACGAAGCAAAGAGGGATTTTGGTTATTTTAACATCGGCTACTATTTAAAACAATAAAATATGACCTGACAGTTTATTTGCTCGGTTTTCAAAAAAACGACAAAAGCCTCGAGACACCACATGCTTTTGATTTCTCTCCGGAAACTGTTTTGCTTTCATGCCAGCACCCGTTTAATCATGTCAGCTGCAGGTGTCACCTTTTTTCATTGTGTGGATGTCTTGTTTTGCAAGGAACCTTCTGTGTATGTAGGTCAGAGAGAACAGTGAGCTGGTGGATCACGGCAAAGGATGACATCCAACTCGACCCACTGTGGCCTGAGAGACGCACACAGTTTTATGTTGCTTTATAATGTGCAGATTAATCACATCACACACTCTCTGTATCCAAACCTGTTACCCTACTTTACTCTAATGTGTAATAACTAATGTTCCTCCTCCTCCTCAGTGAGTCGGAGCACAGTGGGTAGTAAGTTTTTATGCAGAAGGTAATGATGAAACAGCATGTCATACAGAGAGACAGCTTAAAAACCAGTAGGAGGGCTTCTATCCAAATCCAAAAGTCTTCTGTTTTGGAGTCTGCATCTGATTTAATGGTTTAAAGAAGGTTGAAGAGAGAGAAAAAACAGCTGCTGATCCAGTGGTGTTTTTGCTATAGTGTCCCCTAAAATGTAAGGCATCGTTGAAACGCACAAACAACACATCCACTATCACAGCACGGCTGCCTGTAGCTGTGAAATCCTTGTCATAATAAACACACACATGTTATCCATGGGCCATATTTCATGGTACACCAATTTTCTTTCCTTACTCTGAGAATAAAGACCCGACGTAGCCGTGAATGGTTTTATTATCCCTCGTGAGATGATGTAATATGTCAGTCAAATGCTCAGAAAAGTTACTGGGCCCACAAATGATATGACATGATTGAAGGAGGAGCCCTGTGAGGACAGCAGGAGCTGTATATTTGGATTTGATGTCTGGGTTATGGAGCTGCTGTCAAATATGGAGTTGTAAACAAAAGCCAGAATCTTAAATTACACTGGAGGTGTGGTTTGTGGAGGAGGTTGAGTGGGGAAAGGAAACGTGATGAGAAAATAACCCTATACTATATGCTGTATGTCCTAGTGCGTACGATATTATCTTCGTATAATGAAGCGGGTGATAATTTTTGCTGTGCGTGTTCATTCAAAGAGCTAAGCATGAAAAGCTATCAAGATATGATGCAACATGTGCAATCACAGTGATCAGTCATGCTGTGGCTTTGGAGCGTGACTGTCCACTAACCCTCTGAGCTCCAGAACCAGCTGGTGGGTTTAAAAGGCATGTTTTCATTTTTTTTAAATTGGCAAAATTACACCAATTAACTGTAAAACTGAATGTAATCTTGAAATTTGAAATGCTCACTGCCAAAATTGACCTTAAGGTTGTGATTTGTCACCAAAATCACTTTATTCTATATGTCTTGTTCAAAAAATGGTCAAAAATAAACTGTTTATCTCAGTATGCTGAGATATCTGGGTAGAGTTAATGTGCAGAGTAGTGCAAAAGAAATTAGTTTGTAAAAATGTAAATAGATCCAGTCAATATAGCATGCAGACTTCCATTATTATTTTCCAATATCAGTAAAACCTGTGGGCACTTGGGATATGTTGTAATATTGATTCAAGTGTTTTTCTATTTCTGTAAAGCAAAAAATGCAAGTAATTAAATCACTGTTTTACTGTTTCCCCTCTACTTCTAGTCATGATTGTGCTGTTTCCTGGCGCAGGACTTTATATTGCAGTGAATTTTGAGCCCAACTGAAAAAGAATGAGAAATAAACACCCCAAAAGTACTTGGGGTTCAGAGGGTTAAACTTCACATCAAAAATGTAATAGACAACAGTGTACAGCAACCGTCTGTATTTTTTATTTTTTTTAATCTAAAGGCCTTGGTTGATAAGTAGAAGTGTAACATTTAATAGACATGAGCATTTACCAGTCCAGTAGGTCTAGCAGCTACATGCAGTTCCTTGAATTGCCACTTGAGGCCGGCTCCAAAAGTGAGTCAATCCCCATAGACTTCCATGGTAAAATGTCCAACTTTACAGCAGAAAGAAACATGTTTACAGCCTGGTACAATTTTTTTTTTTTTTAGTTTTAATGCTAGTTTCCTGGTTCATGACAACTGTACAGGGGTTGAATTTGAATTAAGGGAATTAAGACTTTAAATTATGGATTATTAAGGGTGAGGTACACGTCCAGTCCATGAAAATGTTTGCAGCCCTAAGTAAAGTGTAGTCCTTAGTTTGACCTGTTTTGGAGAATAAAAGTTGGCATATCTCAGCATCTGCTCTGCTGCTTTAAATTTCACCACTCTGTCTTAAATTATTACTTTATGTTCCCAATTTTATGCAAGTACAGTAGCTGTAGTAATAAAGGATTTGCCACTGTTCCAACGTGAGCACATAATATATTCAGAATCTATTTTGAATCAATAAGTGGTATGGAACTGGGACACAGCACAGCATAAAAATGCAGGCAATTACATGACGCCGTGCCATTGTGCAGAACGAGTGTGCTTGGTTTTGTTTTGTGTGTTATCAGTCTGACGCTGCCAGTTTTTCATTAACAACTGCTTGTCTGAAGGTCAAACTGCTTCAGTATCCTCCTTCTCCATCACCTTTCTGACAGTGGTTTCGGCTGCATCCAACCTTCACAAACTGACTCACATAATGTGACAAGCAGAGAGGAAACTCAAAACTGAATGAAAAGTCCCTTTTTAAATTTAAACCCTGCATGACACAACAGTGGAGTGTGGCATTATCAGCAATTCGAGCAGCAAATGGATGTGTGCTATGCAGTTGTTAGGGTGCGAATGCGTACGAAGGTTGACGGAAGAGTGAAGCTTTTGCAGCTTGGAAGGTTGGCGTGAAGTGCATCAGCATGTCAGGCAGCTGCCCTCTGACTTGGAACAGGAAAACATCCAAGACAGTCAGAGGAGCATCGCAGAGGCCATTTTTGTAACTTTCTGAAGCAGACAATCCAACATTCACACCCACTCTCAGCTGTGAGGAGGTGAGACATCAGCTAGGGCTCTTTAGATGTGAAAAAACAAGCGTCACAATGTGACTGTTTTCCAGGAGAGACTGACAGAAGTGTGTGCTTTTATCCCCACATTAAATGATAATCACACCTCCCTCCTCTCAACGATGGCTGGCTTTTGACTCCGTTGACATTCTGCCCTGCATTCAGTCTAGTTTTGGTCAGAGGATAACCCGACCATGTGCCTACTATTCTCTGCTTACGTTTCTCGAGGCTGCAAAAAAATGATTGCAAGACTTTTAAAGATTCAAAATAAATCATGTTATTAGGATTTGGTTATCTCACTCATGTTTTAATTATTAACACAGCATATTTACAAGGCCAGCTGTAAGTCTCTGGTAAAGTTAGATGAGGAATTATCTGAATACAGGAACAACATTCTACTCCGCACAAAGGAACCTGATTCCTCAAGTGTTGTAGTCTGTTCTAGTTGTGACAGATAAAAATGCCGCCGTCTCCACACTGACACAGAGCTGATATTAAAGTCGGAGCTAATCATGAGTAACTGTCGTGTTGTGAAGTGTCCTCACCAGAGAACTTATCTGTCAGGAAGACAGACTGTCACTGTAAAGTGAAAAAGCTGCATATGGAAGATGTAATACCAAACAAAAAAGCCCTCTCTGTCAGTGCATCTGCTGCAAGAGCCGCTTCGGATAATTTCACAAAGAGCCTGAGAGCTGCTGATCCATTTTAGTCCCTGTCTGATAGAAGATAGACAACTGTGTCCCAGTCCTCGAGAAGAGACGCCCGAGTCCCCTGCAGCCTCGGCTCTACTTGGAAAGGTATAAATAGAGCCTTGCAGCACCTCCTCTCTTAAATCATTCTCATCTCACATAGTATTCTCCTTACTCCTCTCCTCCTCTGACTCTTCCTGGTCTCATTTTCTTGCATCAATCCGCCTCTATCGCTCTGTCTGTTTTGGCATTTGGCAAAGTTGAGCTGTAATTGTCTTTTGAAGAATGACGGCGGGCAATCGTGGCAGATTATTTAATGTCATTTGCATAGGGGAGCTGGTGGAGAAGAGCTAAGCGTCTCCCGCTATGGGTTGGCTCTTGAGTGACAGGTTTTATGGAACAAACACACGAAGCCTGACAACAAAAAGCAAAGATGTGAGTTTGATTAAAGTGTGCAAAAAAAAAAGTGAAATACATGCTTCAGATGGAAATTTATGAGCATGAATGGCAGTTGCACCTCATTAGCATGTCTCCCTCCCACCTTTCCGCTCACCGCTGCATTTACATCTATTTATGCATCAAGGCGAGATTGAAATTTATCAAGGTGCTTGGTCATGTTTGTGTAGGCCTCGTGGATCCAAATTTTGAAAGAAGACTCACTCTTTGAAGCTACGGAGGCCAGGAAATGTTGGGGAAGTTGGAGAGGGAGAGGGAGGGATGGCGGCTGCTTTGATGTGCAGAAATAGATAACATTAAAGGGCCCACTGACAAAAAAACACACTTTCTGGCCGCATCATAAGCGTCGTCCTGTGTTTCCGGATGGAGTAACCACTTGGATGGATATGAAGCAAGATGGTTGCAGATGGTTTTCATCCCAGAATGATTTGGGATTGGATTTTTTTGACAATGTAGTCCTACTGTGAATACGAGGACAATGGAATTCTGTGAGCCAGTGTTTATGAGAACAGTTACTCATCCTTTTTAGTTGGCACGAACACCGGCACAGTTTCATATTTAACAAGGACGATAGTGAACATGTTTTGTGTCTTTGCATGTCTCTCTTGCTGTTAGAGTTTCATTAAGTGTTCATTAGGATAAATCACAGCTCTCAGCGTGATTCAGACAGCTATAGCAAGAATATTTAAAAAAAAAATCAGTTTCAGGGACTTAAATCTTTCCCCCAGATGCAGTAGTGTGAATTGTTTGAGTGAGTATGTTTAGTGGTGTCAACAGATGGCTCTTAAGAATAGATGAATGTCTGTAATTTATCTTTTTTATGCTATTTCTTATTTCCCCAGGCTTTGCAGTGGATAATAACGACATATTACAAACTCTATGGGAGTTTGCCTTGTTGGTCTTCTTAATCAATGTGCAAGTATTTTCTTCATTTGTATTATCTTTGTAAGCCTGACAGACAGCTCAGTCCAGTCTTCATATGAAGCTAAATACAAAAAGGACTCATGTTTAAAGCAGCTATAATCGATATTTTCACATGAACAATGGCTCAAATGATTACTTGCATGTAAAAGCTGTTAGTGATCATCACAGTGAATTATCATCCGTCTGCAGTTCCACTCAGCATTTTAGCATCATTGTTTTTTTGCAGCTTTACAGTTTCGGTTTGCTTTCCCCATCTGTGTTTACATGAACCCTAATATTGCAGTAATACTCAAAATAATAGCCTAGTCACAGTAAAAACTATCAATCAAAACAGACTGGCCTGGTCTTAAAGGAATTTTCAATTTTCAGTCAGATTAGGAGTGGTGATGTCAGTCTTTTCGTAGTCCATTCAGTAGGAGCTTTTTAATAAACAACAATGTCCTAATGTGATTGTTTCTTTCTTGTCAGAATAAAAATATCCTTTCTGTGCATATTTGCTCCACATTATATTTCCGATTTGTAAATTCTAATAGTACAACTCCTTCCCAGCAATTTTTGCTCATCCATTGTTCCTGGTCTTTGGTGAAAAAGAGGCCCCAGGTTTACAATTGTCAATGAGCTGAAGAGGTGCAGACCTGATTATGATTATCCAGGAAAAGTATGTGCTGTTGAGATTGTTGCTTAATGAGAAATAACACAAAAAGCAGAAACACAAAAAAGTGTTCCTGGGACACAGTGATTTTTTAAATAGTGATTACATTTAATTTTCCTCAATAAAGTTGAAACAAAAAACTAAAACTTCTTCTGTAATATTTCTAAAAGATTTGATACTTCACAGGAGGCAAAACTGCTTAGCACATGTCAAAAAAGTTATATTCTGAACAAATGCTTGCAAACAATAATAATAATAATAATAATAATAATAATAATAATAATAATAATAATAATAATAATAATAATAATAATAATAATAATAATAATAATATATTTTATTTGTAATGCACTTTTCATTTTGGCAAAATCTCAAAGTTCTACACTGAAGATATAAAACGGATTAAAAACAAAACAATCATGTAATAGAAACCGAACAATCAGATAAAATAACAATAAAAAATAGAAGCATTCAGGGGCACGTTTAATTAAAAGCTTTGTTAAAATAAAGGTCTTTAGGCCTTTTTTTAAAAACATCCGCTGTCTGTGGAGCTCTCAGGTGCTCAGGGAGGGAATTCCAGATGTGAGGTGAAGGCTCTGTCTCCCATGGTCCAGAGTTTGGTTCTGGGCAGGCAGAGGAGGTGGCAGTTATTAGTGTGGAGGTTTCTTTTTGACGATTGATGACAGATGAGTTCTTTGAGGTATTCCGGTGCATTGCCGTGGATGCACTGATAGGTGAGAAGGGAGATTTTGTAGAGAATTCTATAGGGTATGGGGAGCCAGTGGAGTGAACGGAGGATGGGTGTGATACAGTGTTGCTTCCACACTCTCATCAGGATCCTAGCAGCGCTGTTTTGAATATACTAGAGCTTTTGCAGGCTCTTGCTGGGGATCCCGATGAGCAGTGTGTTGCAATAGTCCAGTTATGTTCAGCTGTAATCTCTGTCCATGTAACCACAGCTACTGTTCTCATCAACATCGATTTTCTGTGAAGCTCTAAAAACCCAAAGTATACTACCTGCCCAGCACCAAGTAGCAAACAGACAACGCTGGTGAACATAGTGAAGTGTTGAGTAGCTCTAAAGTGAGATATTTTCTCTCAGTAGCTGGTGGAGACCACAACAGAGCTCAAAGGAGAATGAACACTGCTGTTGCAATCAAATGGCAAAAAACACACATTGGAAGAAGAATAATTTCACTCTACATCTGCTGGATGTGCAAGTAGACAACTCTTTGCTATTAGTTAGCCGTAATGCAGGTCTAACACCCAATTCAGTGATTATTGAACAACTCTGGGGTAGTGGAGCAACTTTTAAATAACCCTAAAATATTATCTTCACGTTAAGTTGGTACAGTCGTACACTTACTAGTAACTACTTGTTGTTGCAGAACTAAAATAACTCATTAGATCCACTGTTGTCATGTAAAAATAATTATCTTAGCCTAGTTGCCCATGGTGTCAGTGAGATCACCACCTCCTTCCTGCTTTAGCTCCGTCTGAGACTCATCAATCGTCCCACAGAAAGCAGAAGTGACAGCTGACACTCTTAATTTCATTTTAACTTCACACCCAAAATGGCTCACAAGATAAAACGAGATCAAATACATGTTGGAACAAGCCGCTGAGAACTGCAGCCTCCTGGAAGCACGTACGAGCGAAGATATATAGTCGTTCTTACTGAAGAGAGGAAAACATACGGTGTTTACTTGAGGGGATCGATGCAGCAGAGGAGCTGTATTGACAGTTCATGGTGTTGATGCTGAAGAGCCAGATTATGACTGGAACTGCTGCTGTTGCTCCTCCTGCTGCACTGAACAAACGCTGGCAGGGGCTGGGCTGTGTCAGAAGCACATCTGGGCTCCATTTTTGCACTATTTTTAAAAGAAAAAAGCCCAAACATACACAGATTTACAATATTACACATCATACTTATAAAATAACTAAAAACAAGAACCCCAATTTTAACAAAGTGCTTCATTCTCTGTTTCCATTCCCAGTTTCTCAGTGGAAATCATTAAATCTTCTGCTGGTGCCATTTCTCTCACTCTGCATGAAAAAAGGGCCACTGAAGAAAAAAGAAATCTGTTTCTGTTTCTTGCTGCTTCGCCAAAGTACTGTGGTTGCATCTTGAAGGTGTTGGAGCTTTTTTAGTGTATCTGAACAGCTTTGTTTGCACCTCAGCTCTTATATCACTCGACAGCTGTCACTCTCTTCCCAGAGGATGATTTGATTAATGTCTGCTTTCTTTGCACTAAACAGGCAAAAGCCTCAGGATCGCTTCTTTTTTAACACTGTTGTTTTGTAAAGCAACACTCAGTCTCTAAAATGGGCCACTGGTCTTTTCCTATTGGGTCTCCATATGACAAGAGCATTAATATATTTTAATGAGCTGAAATCCCAAGACAGCAATGTAATTGTTTAGTTTCACTTGCAGGCTTAAAAGATTAAAATGTCGTTTTGTTTTTATGATGAGAGTGTCTGTTCTTTTGTTCTTCGCCCCAAAAATAATCTCTCAGAGTCAGTGACTGTGACATAAAAGGACCTAAAGGACCAAAGAATGAACAAAATGCACATTGAACTACTATTTAAGTAGTAATAACTTTTCTAATAGCAATCACCTCCTCCACCATTCATGGCCATGACAGAAAAGTGAAAAAGTCTCCAGGTGGGGATCGGCAGCAGCGTCTGTGAGCTTCTGACAGCAGAAGTGATGAGGTCGGATCATGAGGAGGTTTCATGCTGGATGGTTTTCTGACTGATGGGTGTAATAAATTATAATAACAATAATGTCCGCTTGGAATACTGACAGGAAATCAGTGAAATGCCGAAGCAGAAGCTCAAAACGTGGCACACTGCCCCGGCTTTGAATATTGTTGAGTTAATATCGCTGACGGGAAAAGACAAAGGTTAGACACTGATTACTTTTTCACTTCAAATCTGTCTTTTCTTATGAAAAATAATCTCACCTGTCAGTTTTTCAAACCCACTTTTTTTTGTCTTTCCTGAGGCAGACAGAATGCCTTGGTGAATACTGACAGACACATTTATTTAACACTGACACCTGGAACAAAATAGTTTAAAGTTACCCGTTCATCTCGCTGTCTTTAGATTGTGGGAAGAGTTTTTGCAGAAACCAAAATATCATATTACATGTTCCGCTGCGAGATGAGCACTGTGATTGTAAACACTGACTCTTGATACCAAATGATCTGCAGTAAAGCAACACAAACAGGTTTCATATAATCTCATAAGAAATGATATGGTTTCATATTGCATTATTTTGTGACACTGCAAAGCTTCCGGATCAGCTGCAATGCAGATTACATATTGCGACTTAAATACTGAATGACACAAGATTAAAAAACAGCTGCTTGATGCTACTTTTGTGTTTGCAAATCACAAAGATATCAGACATGATTAACTGCACCTTCATTTTAAGTGTTCCTGGTAAACATTAACTGATACGTAAGTCTGGTACTATATCATCTACATGTATGATTGTGTTTGACAAATTAAATACTACATTTGCATCTTTTTGGTTAGATGGCTCTGGTGCCAAGCTACAGAAAGTCTAATGTTATTGGTGGTGGTTAAAGTAGGTTAAGGGAGTTGGTTATTAAGATTAGAGCAGTTTGCGTCAGAAAGCACAGCTGATCTAATCTGACACCAACCCTGAGCTCACTATAAACACGATAGATAAGCTCACATTTAAGATTTTTCTGCTTTTACTTCATGTATGAAGTTACTTCATAGTAGCAGAGGTATTTCAAAAACAAGTAACCCAACAGCAGCAAAGAAAAGAGTAACCTTGTTTATTTCAGGTGCATTTTTATGATGAACAACCCGATATCATCTACAGTGTTAAATACTGCAGTTTTATCAAAGCTGCTGGCATCTCAGAGACAAACATAAGGTGTCTCTTACTGCCACCTGCATCAATATTCAATGTCGATAGATGTTTAGGAGTCTGTCCAAAGTCAAAGTCAAATTTAATTATGAAGCACATTTAAAAACAACAGAAGTTAAACCAAAGTTTTGTACAACTAAAACAGCAGGCCATAAAACAGAATGAAACAGTTATTAAAAGGCAAAGCTAAATGAAAGATAATAGAATAATAGGAAGAAATGATACAACACAATAGGAGATGAAGTCAGGGTGCCGAGCTCTGCTTGAATCGGATGCCAGTGAAAAGAGGTGGACATTCAGCAGCAGGAATCTGAGCAGTGCTTACATGAAAAGTTAAACTGTTCCAGAGATTAGGTGCGATCGTTGAAAAAGTTCGATCGGCTCTATTTTGAGCCTAAATCTTCTGGTTCGTTGGCTTCTGTGCTCTAAACAGGGCGTGACAAAGAGTTCTGCCAAACAAGGTGGCACCAAACCATTTAAAACCTTAAAAACAAACAATGAAATCTTTAAATTCATCGTGAAACAGAACAGAAAGCCAGCGGAAGGAGGGTAGTAACGGTGCTATGTGGTCAACACTTTCTTGTTTCTGTTAGTAGACGAGCAGCCACATCTTGTACCAGCTGCAGACGTTGAAGAGACGACTGATCTGCATCCTCATACAGAGAATCGCAATAGTTTTACTATGTGGTGATTGGAAAAACCTTCTCTATCTGACAGTGGAAGGTATTGATGACTTTTACAAAGTCTTAGGAAGGCAAGATAGAGCTTTACTTTGGCTGAAAGTTTTATTTTTAAAAAGCTAGTTTTGATCACTGGGTTGATTATTCTGTCATATTTGACATCCAGATTAATAAAGTCTCATTAGGAGGGATGGTGAAGGTGTAAATTACAGGACTTTCAGCCAGAAATTTCTTTTTCATTGTGTGTTCACTCACTGTTTGGTTAAGTTCAAGCACCAAATCCTGGATTAAGTTTAGAAACAGGTGTGTTTTAGGTTAAAATTCTCCCTTTCACAACATATTTCATATGTTTTGAGGCAAAATTCTCTTTGTCTGATAAGGCAGTGACGACACCAGCAGAGGACATTTCTCTGATGTTCATGGATTTTTATAGCTCTGTCAAACTACATTGTGAGTTGAAAAATGACACTGAAACATATCCAGTGCATTTAAATGTGAAACCAAGGGGTTCTAACAAACAGGCTGCATGTGACGAGTTGGGAGTGAAACCAGCCATGTGATTGGTGTTGGTAAACTGCCACACTGATCTGACACTTACCTGAATGGGCGAATATCAAGTGACACCTGCCTCTGGAAAGTGCTATGTCTTGGTGGAACATACCATTTGAGAACAGTGGTATACTTCTGTATGCAAGTGAACCAAGAGTGGCATACCATCAGCCAACTGAGCCGAGATTAGACTCGCTTGCAAAAATGTTGATCCTCTTTCTTCCACGGTCCGAGAACAAAACCGCCACTTTCTGCCAAGGATAGAAATGTTTGACAGTCTTGTATCATGAAGTGAGAATTAAATATGAGCCTAAAAGAGCTTGTATTCATCAGACATTTTAACTGTCTACAAGAGAAAATCCATTTAAAACAGTTGTTTCTTTATCTTATGTATGTATTTGGAGGTACGGCTTCCTTGTAGTTTTCACAGGGCCTCTCTGTTTTAGAAGAAACAAAAGTCCAACTTTTTTTTTGTTTTTGGCTGCAGACTATTTGCCATCCAGAACTGTATTCTCTCTGGGTCCTTCAAAAGCCTCTTGTGCCTTCATCGCCTGCTATCTGAACCACTTCTCTGCTTTGTTGGTTCCTCACTCTTCGGTTTATTTGTTTTTTTTATGCCTCATTTGGTCTGCTTCTCCTTCTCAGCTGTATTCCCTCCATCTCTCGCCTCATAAAGTGGTGCTGCAGTGGAGAAGAGTGCAACATTCTTCTGGAACTAGCTATCTGAGCACAAACTCCGAAAGAGTTATGTGCTGTACATTTTTCACCTAATTAGAACCCCTTAATTATGTACCAGCAGAAATTTTCCTGGTTTTCTGTGTGTATTTATTTCCTGATCTTTTCAATATATAGACTGTATCAGATAACATCCCAGGGCTCAAACCTCATGAGAGAAGACTCGAGTGAAGACTGCAGGGGAAAATGACTCTATTGAGGGATGATTTCCAAGGATTATTTTGTCACGATCATGAATTAAATATTTTGTTTTATCTGAATTGTGGGTGCTCATTATGCACTGCACATTCGAGATAAAAATTACTGCTGGCTATATGAAAGTTTAATTTGGTTCTTCTGGCTAATTGCAGTGTGATTGATTATATAATTACACAGTATTTGTTCCCTGGCTGTTATAGTCGCACGGTTCTGCTTGTAATTCCCAGACTGTGGCGTTGCAGTGTTTCACAGCTGTCGGTCTCAGGAGTATAATGTAGTTGTGGCTCGGTATGTGTGTATTTGTGGTGCTACGTACATTGGCCTGTGTGTTGTAGGGTTGTGCTTTCTCTTCAGCCTCATATTTCCTGGTATTTGTTCTGTTCCTCTGAGATTACACACTGCAGAGTTGCTCTAGTTTCTCTCTGTAGCCCTGAATTCAACAAACACTGAATACTTGACAAACACACGCCCAGTCTTAAAAAGAAGATGGACCGAGATTAGATGGATCAATTTTTAACCGTGTCTCTCTCAGGAAAAGACAAAATAGAAGCTTCTTGTGGACACGTCACATGAAGTTCCTTATATTCCTCCAGTTCAGAGTGCAGTGAGAACTCATTTATCCACTGAGACCCTGATTCTGCTATTTGAGACCAAGTGTTTTCATTAAGAAAATGTTAGCTCTAGCTGTTCTTCCTCCACAGTGGGGGTTGCTGTCACTGGCTGAGGGAGGTAAAATGGTGATCAACAGCCCTGATGAGGCACTAAGTGGATTTTAAGACGGATCGTCTTGCTGCAGCATGATAGGATGCTTTGGGCGAATGCTCAGAGTGTACGTGTGCAGGGAGCAGGTGGGGAGGAGGCGTGAAAACACACACACTCACAGTATTGTGTTCTAATTGCCCTCACGTTACCAAGCTACTGTCGCTATGGCAACACATCTTTATTGTTTTTAAAGGAGCTGTAGAACGATTTCAGTCCATCCTGCAGATGTCTCGTAACAGCTTTTTGTAAGCCCTTTTCCAACGTTGGATAAATAACTTTACTGGCTTCATCAATCTGTTAAAGTGGCGACATTCTGTCATTCAGACATTGGTCACATTTATGTTAATGTTCCTCACGAGTTACGACATAGAGAGCCATGGTGCACGCAAGATTAGAAATAAATATAATACTGCCACTGGGAATGAGTGGCAGCTTTTACAGTGTCACTTCTTAGGCTGTGGACCAAAGCATTGCATCATATCAAAGTGAAGGGGTTGGTGTGTCCCTGTGATCTTTAGTTATGTTGTCGAGGGCGATAGCCTCTGGAACCGTCTCCTAAGGCAAATTGTTTCAAAGAGAGGGAAGAGACTAAGAGACATTCAAATACTTGAATGAATCAGGGACCAAGCAGCATGTGTAACCTTTCCCAGCATAGGGAGGCCAGGGCCCCCTTATGAAGCCAGACTCCCCAACAAACTTCTGATGGCTGAGCCTTGACCCAAGGGGTTTGGTTGGACACAGCCTGAAGAAACTACATAGAGTCACTGCCAAGTAGGCCCCATCTGCAGGCATCGAAATTGGGTTCAGGTGCACTGCAAGATGAGTGGAAGGCATGGGTGGCCAACAAGCCACGATGACTTCTGGTGGTCCAGACAGGTTCTGGGCTCAAGCTTAGAGACAGAGAGAGGAGCTTGGACATCCAGGGGGAATTTGGAGTCAAGTTGCTGTTCTCTTACATCGAAATGAGTCAGCTGAGGTAGATCTGATTAGGATGTGTCCTGGTGCACTCTTTTGGTGGTTTTCTGGGCAGGACCAACTGGGAGGAGACTGTGGGTGAAACCAGAGACTGGTGGAGGGAATACATTTGTCATCTGCTCTGGGAACACCATGGCATCTAACAGGAGGAACTGGAAAGTTTTGCTGGAGACGTGGCTTTGCTTATTCTGCTGCCACCAACAAGCGGACCCCAGATAGGCAGACAAAAATGGATGGACTTCCTAGATTATGGTGCCACCCACAATATGTAACTACATCTTACGTCAGTATGACGTAATCTTGACTTGTCTTGCATATCTGAAAATGCAAATGGATGCAATTTTGACTTGTGGCGTGACTTTGCAAGAATGACCTTGCGGCTTTTATGGAAAATTGATCACAATGCTTATTCAGACACGAAGCTGACGCATTCAGAGACATCTAGATGGAAGGTCATGTCTGAAAAAGGCTAGACTACCAAACTCTCTTTTGCCTGTGACTGTGCTTTTGAGATAATATTTCTCATCATACCTTATATGTACATTATGTATAAAGTACGAAAAATTGACATTTTCTTAGTGCCACTCATAGTGTGGTCCAAAGAAAATACCAATACTGCTGTGGTTTTTAATCTGAATCACATGTAAGATTCTGAACCTTTTTATAAAATGCCTCAGTGTGAAACTCTGCTGATGCGTTTCTTCTCACACTTGTTTCAGTTCTTCCATGTGTAATTAGCTGAATGATCTTGCCATTGAGTTGAACCCCTGCGGTATTATCACTGACCACTCTTTAACACTTTAAGAGCAAGAAGCTGATAAGACTGGTGAAATGGAGTACTCAGTTAACTGCTGGCAGTTTAAGCTGCTTCAGGGCTGGAGGCTCAACATGAGCTTGTTGAACATGTTTAGTATTCCAAATCCATGGGTATTAATATTCTGCCTTAACAGCCTTCACTCAAATGGTGGCTAAAGGGATCCGGAAAGAAAAAAATGAAAAGAGTTATGTTCCGTGACCTGGATTTTTCAACATTTTGACCTTCAAGATATCCCTCTCCACCTGTACCTGCTGATGGATGAACACTTTCCACCTTCTTTACAGGGAAAAGGTCTCATTTAGCCACAGAGCACTCCAGTCTGTCCCACCAGCAATGGCTAATTACTCTGTGCAAGCCAGTGAAATGACATGTCATGCTGAAACAAGAAGAGAACTTCCTAAACTGTTGCCACAAAGTTGTTAGATTGTCTAAACTGTATTGTGGAGTGTAGTCTGACTCACTGGATGAAGGCTGTGGGTGTTAAGCTCCCATTGGCTGAACCTATCAGCTGGGTTTCTCCTTTTTGATATGCATGTTTCTGATTTCAAAATCCACAACAACCTCCGAGCAACAACCTACCACACTGAAAATGTAAATTTTTGCAGAGGATTTAGATCGTGCACTAAAGCAGCCCTGCTAGTGTTTTTTTTTTTTTGGTGGATTATCCAGTTTAATCACAGTACTTGTCTACTTGCATTCAAATGTTCCACTGCCACAATAACACCTATCTAGGAAACACCTAAACTTCATCCTTTGTTTAACTCCGCCCTCGAAAACTAAGATTGGTTCAAAGAAATACAAACAAGCCAGCATGTTTTTAACCCCCATAGCAGGATGTTACCAAGGTGCAGCCAGAGCAATATGCTCAATGTATGAATCTGCTAAGCAAAACTATGTGAAGTGTAGATTTTACTGTAGCACAAACAAAAGTAAACAAAGGTATGTCTACCTTCCCCTTCGGACTTAGCTGTATGCTCTCTGTGCACAGCAAAGATAACTGACCAAACATTTGTTCTAGCACATGCAGCATTTTATCCCTGTCCTGTCCTTACTAGGCTATACACTAGAAAATCCTTAGAAGTCCAGCCATTGATCTCTCTGAAGCTTTACTTAAAGGATTACATACTGCTCAGTCATGGTCAGACTACAAGTAAGACTTCTGAAATCCTAAAAAGTTTTCATCCAACAACAGTTTGTAATATCACTAGTAGGCGATAAACCATCAAACTGCTGCTTTGCTTTTCCTCTGTGTATCACCTTTTCAAATAATACCCACCCACTTACTTTTTAATACCAGAGCTCTGCAGTAGCACTCAGCTCGCCCCCTGGATAGAGGGACATAACAAAGCTAGAAGGCGGCTTTGTAGCGTTTATTAATCTGTGTGGAGAAAATCTCCTTTTACTCTCTCAGAGGTAAGAGGTCAGCTTGAAAGACGATTAACTGTAATGACTTGCTCAAGGACGCCTCTACCAGGCTTTCTGTCTGAGCTCCTTATTAAAGGTGTGCCTCATTAATTACCCAACTCTGCAGCCAGCAATGGACTGCTCTTTAATGCTTTTAACACTTAAGCATCACAGTAGCAATCATCTTGTAGGTGAACTTACAGACTATACATAGAAGGTGTTGGTGGTTTCCTGGAAATAAGTTGACTCAAAGACTCTAAGTGAAGGAGCTACTGTAATGGCAAAAAGCCCATATTATATTTTTTTGGGCTTATCTCTTTCCTTTAGTGTGTTATATAGCTGCTTTTTAGTTCATGTAACAGATCTGCAAACTTACAAAGCCTAACATCCACGGTGTTTACTTTCCCTCAGAAAATACAGTTTTGTTTTTTTACCAGTCTGAAACACCTCATTAGAAATCCAGGCTTTTCTACAATTACTTACCTCTTTCACCATACAACAAATTTGCATAACATCTGCCTAGCCGTTAGTTTGGCATACTTTCAGACAAAAAAAATGAGCAGCTTTCTTGAAGTCCACCATTATTTCCTCACTAGAGATGCTCACAAATCTGGGGTCGCAGTACGCAGCCAATGTTGTTACGCTTCCATCAGGCTAGCAGACCAATCAAGGCCTTAAAGGGACAGGAGCATTTCAGACATATGGTTTGAAATGGTGTTGCAGCTACGCATAGTATGAGAAAAACAATGTGTGTTTTGAACATTACAATGTGTAGACATATTCTAATAGAGCCCCAAAAAACAAATGAATTCAACTGTAAACGTGCAGAATATGGGCTCTTTAACTCTAGAGGATGTTTTGCATGCCACATGAAGACAATAAGTTAGAATTTCCGCCCAGTTTCTGAGCACTTCTGAATGTCGAAAGCAACTTCAGCTCAAATTTTCATGTCTTCCTTATTGCTGCAGCTGCAGCTCATTAACACAGTCTGCTTGCTGCGTCATCGCAGCACAAACATTTCTTAAGGGTGTTGGTAAAATCCTGAATAAATGAACACTTCACCATAACATAGTCAATCATTAATTATCAGAGGGTGTCAGGTTGCGCAGATAAACAGCATCCTGTAAACGCTTTGTTCAGAGTGTTTGGTCAGTCGCCTACACTCGGCGTTTTGGGAGCCGCTCAACTCAACAAACTCAACAAAACACTTCAATTATGAAAAAAAAAATTCTATTCATATGTACACAGTCGTGGGTGCATTAGCTCTGGGTTTAGCTTGTTGCTTGTGTGTATATATAAGGTCTTTAATTATTTAAGTGTTACCTGTGTGGAAACTAGGATGTAATAAAGTGCTCATGTGCTTAATTTACACTGTTAAATTAAATCTTCCATCATATTTAAGTTAGGACGATCTAAATGAATAAACTTAAAGATGAGGTTCTGCACACTTTCCACACTTTTCTACTTTTGTGATTTCATGCTTTCATGATTTTATGCTGATGCGTGTCTCTTTTCCTCCTTTCAACACTTTAAATCTAGTCCAATTAAAACGCAATGAGTAGAAATGAATAATAAATGTGTGCAAGTGGCTTGAAGAACGTGTCTGAGTGTGTGTAGTACGTGTCCACTTGTGCAGACCCTCCACCACAGTAAATTGACGATGCTGCTGCCTAAACAACGTCGTCGTTTCCTTGCGTCCTGTTGTATTGATCCTTCTTCCTCGGGGCGACCATCTCAAATTAGCAAATAGATCACAGCACCTTGTGAAGCAATTAATTTGGCCTCGGAGGATCTCTTTGTTCTGTTTGCTAGTGCATGTGGGAATATAGATAAAGGAGCTAATGTGGGTTATTATCAGCTGCTTAGAAGAAATTGATTCACATGGTTTGCCAGAGCTCAGGGCAAACAAGCTGTTTGGTACCGGATGACAACAAGCAAAATGATGCAGGAAGATAGGCATAAATACATGAATACTTATTTCACAAAGTCATAGAACAGCAAATGCAATGTACACTGTGTAGTAATGAAGTTATAGTTTTGTTTGTAGTCACTTTCACTGACCTGAAAAGAGTTTTAGTCAGACAAATGAGTGAAAACATCTGTATGGATAGACATGGTTGTTTATTCTCTTACAGACCTAAATGACAGTTTAACCCTCTGAACCCCAAAACCCACTGATGAGTCTGAAAGCCAAATGATTTTTAAAAATCACCCCCCAAAAAATTTTATTTATCTGAACCAGAAAATCATTAGCTCTAAACTAATCATTTGCTATGCACTGTTCTACTAGAAAAGTAAATCAAATCTAAGCTTAAAATTATGATAATTCATCAAAATGTCCTATTTAAAAATTCAGCAAAAATAAATAATGAGCAATAATCAAAAAATTCTGCGCTTATCAGTGCAACTGTGAAGGTATTAGTGACTCAGCTACAGCCAATATTCACATAACAAAAAATTATGGTCTAGGCTGAACTGCAGGCAGTGTGTACACAGAGCAGATAAGACAAAGATGGAAGCGAATTAAGAATTCAACTAGTTGTATGTAGAGTCACCATTTGTTGCCAGAATTAGTAGCAACTGTGGTCAAATATTGTACATGTTGATTTTTCAATTTTTGTAAAACAAATATAAAAAAAAGTTCAACTTTTCTTTTTTCTTTTTTTATGATTTCTGGCATTCTTACAGTGTTAAACTGCACAAAAGACATGTTTAAGTTCTCTTTGCTTCTAGCTGTGCAAGAGTTTATACTGCAGTGAAAAATGAGCCCACAGTGAGTAAAAATGTGACCGGAGCAAAAAAAAAAAAAAACCCCGAAACACCCAGAAACTGCTTGATTTTCTGAAGGTTAACCAATAAATTGTCTATATCAAATGATAATAATAATTCAGCTGAGATGCAGCAAGATAGATTTCATAACAAATCTTCATGTTTGTTCTCCAAAACCTGTAATTCATTCCACAGGAATAGAAAACAGAATAGCAGCAAATCTTCACAACTGAGGGGCTGAATGTCATTTTTGTTGATAAAGGATTAAGTGAAAATATTTTCTGTTAATATTCAGACACAATTGCTTCGGTGCTGCCAGAACCGCAAATACATAATCGTTGGCCAGTTTGTTTTTAGGTGTAGCTGTAAAATTTGTTAATAATGCCCAGTTTTGACTGACACTGAGAGACGCATTACTTTAATTGTATGTTTATTATTTAGGTTGTAGTTTGTGGTTGTAAGGGATTTTTTTACCCACTCCATTTGATTTGAATCAGTTCAGATTTATTTATGTAGTGGCAGTTGACAGCATAAGTTATCTAAGAACACCTTACAGAGATCAAGGCCTTACAATGTTAAATTATAGAGAGAATTCCAATGATTTCCTTTGAGCAAACACTTGGCAAAAATCTGCCTCGACCTGTTTGAGTGAGGTTAGAGAAAACCTGAAATACCCGAAACACTTTTCAGTAGAAGTCAGTCCAGTCCAACACCACCACCAGCTTCAAACTTGGAAAGTTTGAACCTAAAGTGCAGATTTGTTGTGATGGAGATCCCATTGGTCCTATTTGTATCCTCATTGTCTATATTAAGGCACATTTCGTGCAGCCTAGTTGGAGACTGTTATGATGGGAGAGAAATCAGCAGTGACACATGAAAAAGGTCACGAGCAGGACTCTTAATGCTTCCTGTAACCCAGACGAGCCAGCGCTGCTGCTCTCTAAAGGTTGATAAAGTCGTTCCCTGGTGCCGTTTGAGTGCAGATAAGAGCAGCAGACTGTGTCAGGATCTGGAGAGCGGCCTGCTGAGACTGTTGGGCTGCCGAGTTCCAGAGGAGAGGAAGTTTGATCGAGGCATCGACAGTGAAAAACCTGGGAGAGATTATCACTAATGAGCTGTGACTCGGTCGTGGAGAGAGCGGACTGTTAATGACGCCGCCTTGTTCTGCTTCTCGCTGTCTCTCACATACTTGCGTTCACATCTGTATACGCCGAGGGATTCGGAGTGAGCATCATTACCATGTCTCTGCTCACCTTCTCTCCTGCCTGCGTTTTTGTTTTTCTCCCAGCTTTATTAAACCTGTTTCTGAAACACATTTAAATCAGACAGCTGGAGCTGCAGATACCTGAGGCTGTATCAGTGAATTTACCCCAAAATGAGAGGCAGCAGGATTATAGACGTTCTTAAGCTCATGAACGCTCTAAAAGCCAAGCAAAAGGCAACACTGTGTCAGGCAGTAAGCTTTGTAAGCTCGCCTTTGTCCTCTTTCACCTTCAACATCCATACCAGAATGTTTTCTCCAAATATGATCAATTATTGATGGGGAAAGCCAGCATGAAGGAGGCTGTCAGAGTGCATTTTTCTCATTGCTGCGTGATGGGGGAAACCTTATGTGGGGACAAATTTTAAGTGTGTGTGAAGGTATGTGTAGATTCATACTGTGAGAGTGAAAGATGGAGGGAGAAATGCAGTCCCTCCTCAACTGACTCGAAAGACAGGGTCAGAATGTAATAAAGAAACAAGTGGAGGATGTAAACAGGGAAGCTGAGTCAGAGAGCAATAAAAGAAGTTGCTGAGGAGCACAAGAGAATGAAAATGATCACTGGACTCTGCAATTTCTTGTTGTCCACATTATTTTACAGAACCACTGCATTCAGATTGACTCCTCCATTCACATTTTGGGCTGTCGGTGTAAAGAATGTAAATAAGTCACAAAAAGATGTTCTGGCAGTGTAGAGGACAGGTGAAAAACACTGTTAGATAACAATGTTTTTGTCCTGTTCCTCTCTCCTCCCGTGTTTTCTCCGTTATTTATTTTCTTTTGTTTATTTCCCCCCATTATCTCAGTTTTTCACAGACCCCTGTGCCAGCAGCCCCTGTCTCCATGGAAACTGCAGCCGGAGCGACGGCGGGGAGGAGGGGGAGCCGGCCTACACCTGCGAGTGCACCGAGGGCTACGAGGGGGAGAGGTGCGACCAGATTCTATTGGACCTGCCGGCCGCCGACTGGGACCCCGCCACCCCCTCTGCCCCTGAGCTGGCTACGCCCGCCGCCTCCACCACCGCAGCCGCCACTCAGCCGCCGCAGCCAACCACCGTCCCCTCCACCACCACACCGGCACCTCCCACCCTGCAGCCATGGCAACCCAAACCTGGGCAGAGGCTGCTGGTGGTGCCGTGGGAGGCAGACAGAGTGAGATAACTTAAAGGCTGAATTTAAGCTCCTTCAGGTGGACGGTGAAAATGTGTAACTAAAGTCACCCCGCGTGTTTGGTGTGTTTGTGCTTCAGGTGACTGAGGGTCTGCACTGCGTGAGTCCTGAGCTGTGTGAGCTCACATCAGGAACTCTGACTCTGTCTCTGGAGGTGCCCGAAGAGACGGCTGTAAAGTAAGAGCACCATCAATTCCCTTTTATAACTGACTGCTGTCCCCTTAAATCAGGGTTGGTTCAGCTAGCGAGGTGGCCCCGGGACAAAATCTAGCTGCGGGCCCCTATTTATGTCTTGTTTATCTCCCTCTATATATGCGCTGTATCTATCCTGTTGCTTTTCACTACTCCTCAGTTGCAGTTTACACAGCAGACTGCAGATGACAGCTTAATTATATTTTGCTCAGGGAATACAGCTCTGCTACATGTCTGCAGATTCCAATTCTGCTCAGTTGGTAATTCATCCTTTCCTTAAAGAAACACTCCACCAGAAATCAGGGTTTTTAAAAAAAAAAAAAAAAAAAAAGAACTTGAAAGGTTACTTTGGGATGTCTTTGAATTAACAGTAGTTACAGTGAATCTGAAGGAAAGCTGGTATCAGCAGCCTTTCAAGCCAACAGACAGTGGATTTTTGATACTTAACATCTAGTCTGACTCACCGGATGTAGACTGAGGGTATAAATCTGCTCATTTCAAACAGCTTTCTCCATCGTTATCGTATTTAAAATTCCCCTCGCTACAGGAAACAACAACTTTGAAGCGCTATCCTACAGATGAATAAGGTGAGTTGAGGATTACAGGATGAGCTTCTCCTCAGATTTCTATGCGTAAGCTGAATTGCAACAGCCACCTTAACCCTTTGATGCACAGTGTGGCTCAGGAGCAGAGGTGGGTAGAGTAGCCAAAAATTGTACTCAAGTAAGAGTAACGTTACTTCAAAATAATATCACTCAAGTGGAATTAAAAAGTAGCCGTCCAAAAAATCACTCAAGTAAGAGTAAAAAAGTACTTGGTGAAAAGACTACTCAAGTACTGAGTAACTGTTTGATTGTAATGTCCGATTTATTTTTCTGAAATGATGTGATCAGACAGACAAAAATGTAAAATAATGTGCAAATTCTGGTATTTCCGAATAATAAAATACAAAAAATGGCAAAAATAAATAACATATTTTCAAAATGTGACATGTTAAGGCACAAGAAACACTAATTTCCAAATCTCAGTTTTTCACAACATAAAGCTTTTGAAACAAATACCTGTAGTAAGGTAACGTTTGTATGCTTGAACAGTGCAAACTACTTCCGGTAACAAGATATACTGTATTTCACTTCCCTCCAAATGGCACAGGCTCAGTAGATAGAAAATAACATTACAACTCGGGCTGGACCCAAATATCCGAATATTCGGTGGTTGTCCCCCCCCCCCCCCCCCCGAGTCGAGTGTTTCCCAGTGTAATGGAGTAAGAGCAGCGTTTCTTCTTCATAAATCTACTCAAGTAAAAGTGAAAAGTATGGCAGAGTAAAGCTACTCTCAGAAGTAATTTTTTTCAGAAAGTTACTCAAGTAAATGTAACGGAGTAAATATAACTCTTTACTACCCACCTCTGGTCAGCAGATACCCATTTCCACTGGATTTGGGTCACTTTTGACCCATGTTGTGCATCAAAGGGTTAATATGTCTTTGGAGAGCATAGCTTTGTTTTCCAGAGATAAACACGAATGGCAATTAATGAAGAGACTGAACTCATCAAAAATCTTTGTTTAGTCATCAATAACTAACATATAGGAGTCTAACACTAAGCTTATCTGTCTGTGAAATCTGGTTCTAACACAGTTCCAGGACCAAAAAAAAAACTTATGAATGCATCTCTTGAAATCCCAGATTCTGTCTCACTGGACTCTGATCTATTCAATTCAATTCAATTCAATTTTATTTATATAGCGCCAATTACAGTGAAATTGTCTCGAGACGCTTTACAGAACCCATATGCCTGACCCCCAGAGCAAGCCAAAAGGCAACAGTGGCAAGGAAAACACCCTTTTAACAGGGAAAAAAACCTCGAGCAGAACCCGGCTCTAATGTGGGGGGACCCATCTGCCTGCTGGCCGGGCGGGTTGAGAGGGACAGAAGAAGTAGAGAGGTAGAGATAGAGGGATAGAGATAGAGGGGTAGAGATAGAGAGGTGGGGGGGTGGGACACAAGGACCATAAAACACAGCCACACATCTGAAGCATCCAGCATCCAGCTCTGGGACCAGGGACACTCGGAGAAAGGACACAGAAAGAAACAGAGTGAATGTAATGCAATAATGGTATATGTAGTAAATACATAGGTAGTTAGAGAAGGGCTCAGTGCATCCAGAGAGGTCCCCCAGCAGTCTAGGCCTATAGCAGCATAACTAGGGGCAGACTAAAGGGACGTCAAGAGGGGAAGTCAGTTGTGCAAATGAAAACACCAGCTCACCCCGTCAGGGTCACCCAGTCAGCCCTAACTATAAGCTTTGTCGAAAAGGAAGGTTTTAAGCCTGGTCTTAAAAATAGAGAGGGTGTCCGCCTCCCGAACCCAAACTGGGAGCTGGTTCCACAGGAGAGGTGCCTGATAACTGAAGGCTCTGCCTCCCATTCTACTTTTAGAGATTCTAGGAACAACAAGATCTGTTTTCTGACTCGGCCATTGTTAGTTGGAGATGATCTGAGAAATCTTTTTACCCTGAAGGCAGCATGTGCCAGTGACACTGATTTAACCAGTGTACCGTTATGTTCTCCTTGAAACGAGCTCCTGTGACATCGGTGTAATAAAAATCTGCAAGAGCTACACAAATCCTGTGTGGTTTCAATGAGTCCCGTGAGCTCCTGCAGAGTGAAGGTACAGACAGGTTCCTCCTGTTGGCCACCAATTATCAAATTATGTTTGTTTGTTTTATCAGTTAAATTCTTACCACAGAGTCCTCGGACCTCTTTTATGTGTTTTTTAGGTGTTTCTGTTGCTGGGAATTAGCCATTGTAATGACAAAGTTTTTGTCTCTGCATGTAAAACTGCTCCATTATAACAAGTTTTTCCTCACGCCACTGTTTTTGCAGAGACACAGACCGAGGCTTCCTTAGTTTAGCCCTACTTTGGATGACTGTGATTGGTTTAAAGAAACACAAACAAACCAGAGCTTTTTAACCCCAACAGTAAAATGATCATGACAGGGCAGCCAATCGTTATGCGCTGCCAAATGAGCTTTTAAAGTGAGCCAGACCTTTCATTCTGTGATGGGCTTTGACCATAGATGTGTCCTAAATTAGTTTGATTGCTAGAAATACTTTGTCTTGTGGTGTTTAGTGGTTGAGCTTATAACTCAATTTCCTTTAGATGTAAATACCAGTAACTTTTGCAGCCATTTTGCAGCTGTTTCTTAAATACTTCTTTAGTCCTTTTTGTTAAGTGGGAAATACTTAATTTATGATTAACAACTGACTGATTGTCAGGCTGGTTTATCATCAAATCAGATTCTAGTAATTTTTTCCGCTGGTATTGTCGTCATTATTTTTTTTTAACAGATTCCTGATACAATAAATTACCTTAAAAATGTTGATGTCTGATGCAGTGACCTCTCTTTATCTGTAGTTGCCACTCACAGCACTTATTTGTTATAGTAGGAGCCCATTAACACTGAATAGTAGGTAAATGTTAAAAACTTGTCTCTTAATAAAACACATTAAAAAAACATTTCAATACAGTTTTGTGTTGGAGTTTGTGTTCTAATTTTTCATGCTAAGATTTTTGATATTACTGCAAATGTATATTGGTTCCAAATACTGTTCATTAAATCCCCTAAATGATAATATTAATTGGTGTGAACAGACCACATTGATCGACCCCTATTTCTAATACCTCCAACTCTTTCCTTTACAACCAGAAAACTTTTCAGACTCAATTTCCCTTAAGTGTCCTGAATAATATGACAATTAGTGTGCAGAGAAGTGGACAAAAGCGGCTTAAAGATGGTCCGAGATGTTAGACCCTAAACCACATGTGTCCAGTGAGCACTTTTCAGCTCGATGTTAAATAAGGACACAAACTCCCAGAATCTAACCCTAAAAACCACCTCAGAAAAATCTGCCCTGCCTTCTGGATGCTAATCAGCAAAAATAACAACAAAGCACTCAGTACAGTGGATTATCTGCACAATTACCATGAAGAAAACATTAAAATAGAAGCTACTGTGTGCAGCATTTCATTCGTCTCCTTACCAAGGAAACATAATGCAGCTCACAACTTTTATAACTAATAACCTTTCATTTGAATCCAGTCGTGACCCACCTCTGGCTCGTAAGACTCTGTTTTACACGACTGCAGGTGTATTCCATCCTTTCAGAGCTTGTTTGCTCATAAATAGTGTTACAATTGCTCAGTAAATAAGGGTCAGTGAATTATTTAGAAGAAATGGTCAAGGTGAAAGTCGGACGTCCTCGATGTTGCTCCTCATTATAGATGGGGAGCACGACTCGGGGCCCTGATCACGATGGCAGACTGGGAGCTGCGAGTTAATCAGCTTCTGCTGCTTTGTTTTCAAACTGTATAATTACACACAACACCTGAATGCTCAGCCAGACGCAGACAGTGAAGGACACTCACACAACCTCACACATGGTACTCAGAAATGAAGTGATGATCCAAAAGTGACATGGATTTAGAGACGCTGACTGAAACGTAATGAAGCTTTGTATCCCACAGAGGCTGAGAGAGCGAGAGAGGCAGCAGCTGTAATACCTCTACAGATGCTCTGTTTGTGTACACTGATGCTAAGTGTCACTCATGAGAATATGCACTCTTTTAACCTGCTAAATCCCAAGCGTTTATTGCTCCTGTCAATGTTTTGTTTGTGCGGCAATACAAAGTCCTGCACCTCTATGGAAACAGCACAGCCGTGAGTAGAAGAAGAGAGAACTCAAACATCTGTTTTGTCATAATTAGTTGATTTTTTGGATTATTTATCTGACAAAACAACATGTGCAAAATTTCCACCAGTTTTACCAATACTGAAAAAAGATTCTACGTACAATTATATATAATGCTACTCACTTTCTTGTGTTTTTTCCATACTGGAGTGTATCTACTCTGTGTAAACACTGCCTGCAGTTCAGCCAAGTGCAGCTGAAAAAGCTCATTTTTTGTAATGCGATTGTGGGTCATAGCTGAGACACTAATGGCTCCTGGGTTGCTAATAGGAGCTCAGAATTTTTTCATTTTTACAGAATCTTATTAGTTGAAACGTTTAATTTTTGATGAATTTCTAAATGATGCATGTAGAATAAAGCGATTTGCATGAAATATTGCAGTTTTAGGCTTAGATTTGGTTAAGTTTCCCATCAGAACAGCGTGTCACAGATGAGAAGTTTAATGACCATCCGAAGTTGAAAATCTAATGATTCTTTCAGTTTTTACAGTCTGGCTCTGATAAATGGTATAATTTTGGCAGCGTTTTGGGTTCAGAGAGTTTAATGGAACTGCTTTGAAATAATGATAAACTCAGTTCATAATAAGTGACTGGCCACTAAATCAGCTTTAGTAAATATAAAAAATGATATAAATGCCATCAGAATCAAATGAAACAGAGACTTCCACTTTCCTAACACACATAAAATGTAGGTCATTTACAGAACTATCCCTGAAATATCACATAGCTCGTTTTAAGTGGAAGTAGCAGTAGTTCCCCAGATATCTGAGCTGCTCATGTTGTCCCTCAGGCTGAAACAAAGGCAAACTCATTTCAGCTCGTAGTCGCCTGTCTGCAATCTTCATTTTAATCATTATTTCGGTCACTGCTCACAGCTTCCCCTTCAGGCTCAGCTCCCTCTTTACCGCAGCACCTTGGGACAGTCTTCGTGTTGATCCACCTGTGAAGCTCCAACTTTTGTCTCACTCTTGAACTTAGCATTAAAACATAATATCCTCATATAGCCTCAGTTCTGCCTGGCAGGCAATATTTTTTTAAAGTTGGCTCATATAAACAGCACTGTCAACTGAAGCAGTCACTTTTTAAGAAGATCTTAAATGTTGGTTTTACTTAAGATTCATTGATTACCATTTTATCTTTTGTACAGGCAAGTTTGGCACTGGTGTTTTATCTTCTAATAACAAATCAAGCAGCTTTACGCCAACACTTGTGTGCTGTCTGATCCCTGCTATCTGATTCTTGTAAGTCCAATGAACATATTTTTAGCCATGCAGATCATGTATCTGCTACTTTTCATCTTCATTCTCTGTTTGAAACACTCTCAGCTGCGTTTCTTTCTATGTAAAGTACTGTAGAGGGAATAATGATAATTGTTGCTCTTGTAAGTTGCAAACACTCATTTGAACAGATGCACAAAGGCTGAGAGGGTAATCACAGATTGTTTTATTTGTCTTTGCTAATATGGAAATGATTATTTCAGGTGTGGGAGTGAGGTTAGCAGCTTTAACCACGAGGAGCCTCACTGAAGCTGCTGAGCGTCGCTCTTACAAGCCTGGTTGACGGATTTCACTCTGCCCTCCCGTCTGTCTTTCACTAAGACTTGCAGTGCAGTGATCCGGCTCAGCTCGGCTTGGCTCTGCTCTTTACTGAGTCTTCAGCAAGCAGCTGGTGGAGTTTGCCGTCTCCAGCAGGAAATATGGCTGAAGGAGACTGAGGGAGAAATGTTTGCAGATAAAGTTTTGAGCCACTGTTGGCAGCGTGAGCCTCAGCCACAGCAAACCTCCAGACAGAGGATTTATCCTCATTGTGCATGTAGTCCGTGCTTTCGCTGGAAATGAGAGACAGAGCGAGCTCTGAGTCTCACAAAATATCATTTGGGTCACAGGAAATGTTGATTGGGGTGCAAGTTCAGACAAATTGAGACAAGCTCAATAACTCTGTCTGCAATACTTCATTAGTTTAGTCTTTTCTGTGACTCTTTGTAATTAGTGTGGTGTCTACACTTAGACATATCCACTATTAGTTCTATTCCAAAGGTATTTCATCAAAGTATTTACCAAAGTAAAGACCCCAAACTATCCTATAGAGAGGTGTTGCCTGAAAGCTTTGATAATTTGGAATACATGAGTGCACCTAATAAATATTGTGTACGTAAGAATAAGATGCGTCCTTTTACATTCTCATGGCAGTGGATGGATGATGTAGTCTCCAGAGATCTTCATGTCCGTTGATTATTCACCAGACCTGCCAATGTTAACAGGAAGACTGTCCTTTTATCAGTCGGTCAGTGGTTCCTCCAATGGAGGTCCAGAGGAAGACCTTTCAGATCTGATAGGTCAAATTCATTAACTGAAACTCCGATGCAGCTAGACTGTCGTAGTACAGGTGAAAGCACAGTTCAATGCCTGCAACAGTTGGTGTAGCTGCAGCCAGTCGGCTTTGCATGTCGTCTATAAACATCACAGTTTGCCTGCTGCAGTCGATGGAGGAGCACCGATACCTCAAAACATTGACAGGAGCTGAAGGTTAGTTTTTTGCCTCCAGCTGTTTGTAGGAGTTTTTCCTCTGAGTTTATTAAAGACCTGCAGCATCAGACAGCAGCAGGATCCATGTGAGCATCTCCAAAGTGAGAAAGGTGTGCACATTTTCGTTCACAACGCAACACAATATAACACAACGCAACACAATGCAATGTAAAACAACACAATGCAACATAACACAATGCAACATAACAACACAATGCAACATAACGCAACACAATATAACACAACACAAGACACAATGCAACACCACACAACACAATATAACACAACGCAACACAGTGTAACACAACGCAACGCACCACAATGCAATGTAAAACAACACAATGCAACATAACGCAACACAATATAACACAACGCAACACAATGCAACACAATGCAATGTAAAACAACACAATGCAACATAACACAATGCAACATAACAACACAATGCAACATAACGCAACACAATATAACACAACACAAGACACAATGCAACACCACACAACACACTATAACACAACGCGACACAATGCAATATAATAAGGATAAAGTTCTTTATTTCTCCCCACTCCAGGGGAAATTTACATTGTTACAGCAGTTTTATTTACAATATATACAAGGGTGGCAAAATTTTTAACAGAAAAAATAAAAATAAAAATAAAGTTTAAAAGTGCAAAGATGTGCAGTGCAAGAATGTCTGTGCAAATTTTATGGTTTGGGGTGGTAATGATATAGTCCAGTTTATGTTAACATCAGCCAGTGATGCTGATGTTGTAAAGTCTTATAGCAGATGGGATGAAGGACCTGCGATAGCGCTCTTTCTTGCAGGGTGGATGTCTCAGTCTGCTGCTGAAGGAGCTGCTTAAAGACCCCACAGTGTCATGCAGTGGGTGAGAGGGATTGTCCATGATGGATGTGAGCTTTGACAACATCCTCCTCTCACCCACCTCCTCTATGGAGTCCAGGGAACAGTCCAGGATGCAATGTCCACAACATGATGCAATGCCACACAATGCCACGACACGCCATGCAACGCAACACAACGCAATGCATCATAACAACACAACACAGCTGTAACTTCATTAACTTCTTTAATTACTGCAGTATTGTGGATACAGGGTTGGTCAAGCTTTAACAGTAATAACACTACATACTTTTCTGCATCACAGCTCTAAATGTTTCATCTGTTTACTAAAGTAAAAATATCTTTCCACCATATCAAGTTATCTTTTTATTAGGGAGGTTTTTCCAAATCACAGCAGTGTATTTGCAGCAGTGACATTATAGTCCCTGTGGATGCATCACAGACTGTGATTCCTCTACTCAAGAAAGTAACCGCCAAAATATGGTGATGGTAGCCTACCAACAATGAAAACACATTTTATTGGGCCATAAGTTGCTGTAGCTTGATAAATTATAATCAGACATAGATGCAGTTTTCAGTGTTCAGATCATTTTAAGAAATTAACTTCTTCCCCTCTAATAATCCAAAGCATCTTTTCTCCTTTGCTATTTTGAAGTGCAGTTATACAAATCACCAACTTGTTAACTGCGCCTGTATTAGTCTGTGTGCATCAGTTAACTAATAACATAGACTGTAAAATAAGAAACTACATAATGGAATTCCTGAAATTCAGTTTAGGTTTTCTGTTTGTTTTTGTGTGCCATCCACTGCTGTCTTCAGTCCTGAGTACAAACATGGGATAATTTGTCCTTCGGTACAAACTGACCGACAGCTTCGTGGCTGCTGAGCTGCTGCTGACCACCATGTGTACAGAACAGAGGAGGATTTTTAATTTAAAATTTTTTTAATCAAGCTTCTTGTTCTGGCTAAAATAAGGATTAGAAATAGAAACCTCCACAATAAGGATTAGTTCATTTATCTAATCTTTCAAGCAGATTTTGTCAACATTTAAATACCGTTTGACATCTGGCAAGATGAATTAGGTCTCCACTGGAGATAGAAAATAATAAGCAGTGCAGTTTGTGGATTGTACTATCCATTATTTACACTGTGAAGTCGGCAAACTTGCAGCAAAAGCTGAAAAAGCAGCTGAGGAGTGTCAGCAATTAAAAGTGAATCATGTCAGTGGGAATAAACTTTTGTTTTGGGTCAAACTGTAGACAAAACCCACAATCATCAAATTCTCCTCCTGAGTTTTCTTACCTTTTCAGTCCCCATTACCTTCATACTTTAGTCTCTCCCTCACTTTGTTTCTCCTCTCTAACCAGGGTGGTGGTGAACACCAGTGGAGCTCCAGTGCTGTGGCGCGTGAATGAAGAGGGTTTTCTGCGTTCGTCCATTTTGAACGGCACAACAATGTGGTTTCTGCAGGCCGTTGATGGAGTGGTGGTGCCGGACCACTCACTGCCTCTGGGACAGAACTACTTCCTCAGTAAGAGTCCAAACTTTTGAAGCAATAAACTTCACTAATTTGCAAACATAAGCATTCCAACAAGTTTAACTAAGATGGGAAGCGTTGCAATAAATGTGCTGAATGACTATTGTGATTTTGCTGGCTTGAGATCATACTCCAGGACACCACAGACTGGCCTTTAGTCTTGATTTTTCTTTACATATATAAAGAAAAATACATTATATATATGGAGGGATGGATGGTAGCACTAGGTGGCTACTGGGAATAGCCATAGCCAATAAACAACTGACCATGAAAACTTAGGTGATAAATCAAGGTATTTGAATCATAACTCTATCAAAGCTATGTAAAACTTGCTAAAACACAAAAGAGAAAGTAATAACAATTGAACTTTCCTTATGTTTGTTTTTCTCATTTGAAGTCAGTTCGTCCAGCAGACACACACAAGCTGAATGAGAAACATTTTGAAATACCTCCAAGTAGCTCATTTACAACTGAGCCAGAAAACATCAGAGGATTAATGAATTTAAATAAATTGTAATTACAGCATTTATTCTTGACATGTCAGTGGGGAGAGGAACATAACATTTGCATATACGCGTCAGAATGCCGTACTTGCATATTGAACAGACATTTATGCTGATATTCCATCTGTATTTTCAAACTCACTTTGACTCACACATGGAGTTTGTGAGAATTTGTGCAATGGTGCCAATAAAAAATGTAGAAAAAACAGTGGTGTGAGCTGCAGTGGGAGATGGAAAGGGGGTAATTGGAGGCTCACTCTTTGACTGACGGGCTGGCTGACCTCTGTGTGTGCTCTACATACCTGATGCTGTTTCACTACACTCCCTGTCTGCTGACCTTGACATGTCTGCTAACTCTGTGGCCACCATAGCTTCAGCTTCACCACAGAGAGAGAGAGAAAGAGGGAGAGGGGGAGATGACATTGGGGAGTTACATCAGAGGCGAGGGAGGATAATGGAGGGTGGGAGAGAGGAAGAGTCAGATAAGGAGGGAGAAAGACAGGAAAGGAGGGATGGCGAGGGGAAAAAAGGGATTAGAGGAAAGGACGGAGGGACGGAGTGTGCAGAAGGAGGTGGGAATGAAGGTCAAATTGTGAGAAAAGGATGACGACACGCAGCTTATCTGATGCGTCTGTTGTCAGAGGTCAGGCTAAATGAACAGCGTTCTCACATTCACACCTGACTTCAAGTGTAGGCCTGAAGGTGTTCGACCTTCCGCCCTGCACAAAGCATCGGTGAGGATGTTGGAGAAATGAATCCAACTACACGAGTGATGGATGTTGTGATGTTGAGGCTGTGTACTTTGGCAGTTTGATGAGCGATGACTGTGCAGGTCCAGGATCTGATGTCATTGGGCGGATGATCATTTGGTGAGCCGTGACACAGGAACAGGCAGGGTTTTATCTGAGCTCTGATTGGCCGAGGAGCTTACATCATCGCTGTCGTCACCGGTGCGCTTGCAGTTCATTGGCTCAGGTCGGGCTCTAAAAAATGGCAGTTAATATTCACTACGAAGCTATTTTTATCTGAGTGCCCGTGTAGCTGTCAGCTTTGATTGAACATACAGTAGGAGATGTTCTGAATTTATCGATCCCGAGAGGAACGAGACAGGAAGGCACACGCCACTACTTTTGTCGCTATAATGAACTGCTGGCATCAGCTCTTTCATTAACACTCAGGATTTCTTTTGCAAAATTTGTGTCCTTCTCCTAAAGCACTGTTAACAAGACCACAAATTGACAGACATTTGTGACTTCAGGCTGATTTCAACATGCCGTTTGATCAGGAAAAATGTTTGCTATGTTAATTTAACATTTTAGCACGAGGTTAATGGTAAAGTCAAAGGTTTGCAGACATTTAGTCATAAAGTAAAGTATTGGACAAACTGAATAGTGGCGCTACATTAAATGTCACATTATTGCCAAAGTCAGTAGAATTCATCTTCTGGGGACCATGAATGTTTTTACAAACTTTATTATTATTTTTTTATAAATAGTGAGCCACATTTGTAGTATGGCTAAAAATGTATAAAAGTACTTTTTAGGATGCTGTATTGTTGCAAATAAATCTAGAAATCCTCTCTACCACCAAGTCAAATTCTTTCTCCAACAGCATGGAGTACCTATATCTGCCACCTATACAGTATTTGCAGAAAATACAACAGATGCGACTATACCAATGTGCGAAATCACTTAAATGTCAAATGATTTCAAAAAGCATCACCTCCCGAAAACCAGGAGGTAGAGAACAAACCATAATACTACTAGTCAGAGCTATAGCGGTCGTCCTCCTAAAGCGATGCCACAGAGAGTCGACTACTTTCACAATCTAACTCTGAAAAGCAGTTAAGACTTGACCCAGGTGTTAACAATGGAAATCAGAGTTTCTGTAGCAGCTCAGCCAGTGTGAGGGACGGTGCATAATGTTGGCCTCTATCCAAGCTTGCTTTTGGACACTAAACTGCAAGATTAAGCTTCACTGAAGATGAAAAGAACCCTGAGGTCATTCTTTGTTCAGATGATACCAAGATGAATTTGTTCGACTCAAATGAGCTCCAGCGTGTTTTGTTTGTCCCTAGTCAGAACTACCACAGTGAGTGCATAGTCCAGACAGTGAAGCACATAGCTTTGAGTGTTGATCATATGAGGCTCTATGAGTGTAGAAGATACTGGGGAGATGACCTTTATAAATGGCACCACGAATGCAGAAAAGATGACTCCGCTCTGTAGAAGTTTGGCAGAAGAGCAATATTCCAGCATGCTAACGATCCACAGCACACTGCCAAAATCACACAAGTTTCTAAAGGGGAAAAAAGTAAAAACTATGACCTGGCCAAGTATGTTGCCTGTCTTGAATACAATAGAAAAACTTTGGCATATTTAAAAGAGAAAGGCAGAGCAGAAAAAGCCCTCAAGCAAAGAACTGCTGAAAAAAAGTCTCTGAATATCTCAGCAGAAATCTGGTATCGTTCATACTGAGCAGGAGTGAGTGTGCATCGAAAATAAAGATAGACACATGAAGTATTGAAGAAATAAACTGCTCACTACTGACTTTTTTTTCCCTATATGGTATTTTTAATGTAAATGTAAATCTAAACTGTTGCTTTTTAATTTAATTATCAAGATCAAATACTCTCCTGGTTAACTTCAATGGCATGCATTTATTATAAAACACAAGGTTGGACTCACTTGTGTTATATGTACCTTTGTTTTACATCAACACAAATGCTCTGTGAATGCATATTTTATTTTAAACCCTCCTCTCTTCTGTGGCAGGTGTGATGCGTGTTGGTGCCCCTACAGCCCCGGAGGTCACCCTGCGTCTGAACCTGACGGTGAAGGCCAGCAGCTGTGTGGAGCCCGGCAGCAGCTTCAGTGACCCCCAGTGCTCCGGGAAAGGCAAATGTATTACGCAGCCCTCAGAGGTGAGAGTTCAAGGAAGTAAAATCCTCAAAGCACGGGATGTTTCTTTTCTCTCATCAAGACACTTTTCGGCTTTGCATGATAAAGGCGCAAATGCACCGGAGAAAACGCTGCACGTTCATTTTATACTTGAATAGGAAATCCTTTAAGCTCTAACAGACTCAAATAAAAAGTTACCAGTCAGGCAGCACGTCTGAATGGGAACATTCAACCTTTTCGTTTTCACATGTTTCTTTGTCCTGTTTTACAAGAAGCCTAGTTTTAGGAATCCTTCCCTTTGCTAACACAACAATGCCACTGCAAAATAAACAAACGCAAGATTTACATGTTGTTAAAACCAGCTATAATATATCTGTAACTACTGCACTATCATCAGAGCTGCATTAGTGTATTCAGTGTTGGAAGCCCCTTTGAATCATTATTCATAAATGTAACAGCAGAAAACAACTCTCTGAGTTTCATTTAATGGTAGAAAAGACTACAGAGCTCTGCAACAAACAATGCAACAAATTACAGCAGTGTTGATGAAAGTGTGTTATTTTTAATTAAAATTGTGCTGTGGTGGGTGTTAATCATTATTTACTGCTGATAGTTAAAAATGCACATAGGTCTTCTTGAAAATAACCTAATAATATTGCTAAAGCTCGCCTGAAGACAGAGAAATGCTGCAGTAGAAGAAGAAGCAGTTAATACCCACTAGTCCTCCAAACACTGAACTAAGAGATGAAGCAGCAGTGATTCTCACTAAGCATGAACAAAGTGCAGAGGGAATGTCGCAGAGGCCTGTTCATGGCGTCTCTTTTTACGCTCAGTATCTCATTATCATTCCCCTCGCTAGTACAGAATATCAGGCTGTGTCACTGCTCCTCATAATTGCTTTGTTGTGTCACTGAATTATTTTACAACGTGCAATCTCATTATTTCTGTCCCACAAGTTTTTTCCTCCTTCCATCTCTCATCTCTCGTTGTTTCACCTTTAACGCTGGTTAATTTGTATGTGACTATGTTTTGCAGAGCACTTTCTTCTGCGAGTGCGAGGACGGCTACACTGGAATTTTTTGCGAGGAATTTGACGCCTGCCTCCACCGACCTTGCCGCAACAACGGCACCTGCACTGACGTTAGACAGGGAGGTGAAGGACGCAACTTCACCTGCACCTGCCAGCCAGGTGTGTGTTTGTGTGTCCCTGTATGCATTATGTCATTTCGCACGGCCTCGGGCTCCTGATGTGTTTATTTCGGTGCTGTCTGTAATGCGGTGTGTGGAAAACCCTCGGGAGTCTGCCTGTGTGGTCTCAATTGGTTTGATTAGAGCTGAGCAACGAGAGCCTCTTTGTTTTTGAAAATGTCTGAATGAGAACACAGGAGCTGAGACAGTACTGAACCCTTGATCTTGTCACATTTATTTTGGGACAGGGACTTGAAACAAGCCCCTCTGGTAGGAAGGTAAATGTCGGAGGGGACCACTGATTGCCAGTCACTTCCCATTAGGGGATTCAGCTAACAAGCCCTGTGTGAGCGGCAGATGAGGGAAAATAAAAGGTGGAAACAGACAATAGTCAGCACTGCAAAATGGAACTTAACAAGGCAGCTCAGTTGAGTGCACTTGGTGGACATTGAGGACTTTTTAAAAGTGCATTTTGTTTATTAAGCTCTAGATTAGCTGCCTTTTGATGTATGAAAAATTATGACCAACAAGCAAACAATTACATGCAAGTAATTACATTTAGTTAACCCTCTGAAAACAAAGCAGTTTGTGGCCAGTTTTGCTCCTGCATTTGTTTTTATTCACTGTTTGTTCATTTTTCACTGCAATATAAAGTCCTGCACCTCTATGGAAACAACACAACCATAGCAAGAAGTACTTAGAGCTCAAAAATGTATTTTGTGTAGCAGAATCAAACACAAAATCATCATGTGCTGCATTTTTCCAGATGTCACAGTTGTTACCAAAACTTGAGAAAATGGGTGACTCTGCATATTATATACAGTATATTTTACTACTTGTATTTAATTTTTTTTTGTGCGTGCACTTGTCTCCTATCTGCTCTGTGTAAACACAGCCTGCAGTTTAGGTGAAAATTCTCAGATTTTTTGTCATGTGACTATTAGTCACTAATAGCTTCTTGCTGTAAAACCCAGATTTTTTTTAGTTTTTTTAGATAGTCTGTTTACTTCAAATGATTGATCTGGAATTATTTAAAAGTGATGTGTAAAATAAAGTGCTTTTGACGAAATATCATGATTTTTTTTAGCTTCAGTTTGGTTAATATTCTAGCTGTAACTGCAAATCACACAATTACTTCAAAAACCATTGCAAGGTCAAATTAACTATTAATTTTCTCCTTTTTTTTGCAATTTGTTACTCTGATAAATGGTGTAATTTTGCGATTTAAAAACACAACATGCCTTTTAAACCCCTTGGTGGCTTTTGGGATTAAGAGGGTTAATAACATAGTCTTTCACAATAAATCACATCTTAAAAATTATTTTAAAAAATGAATACAAATCCAGCTTCTGAATCCTCTCCTTTATTTTGTGGCTCCACAAACTGCTGTTTTATGCGTTACAATACATCATGTGGAAACCTGCCTTGTAAGATAACAACTGTATATGAAACTGCAATGCATTGTGTATTTTTGAACTGACTACGTGGCTGTTAGTTGACACAACCATGGCTGTGTGTCTGTCAGGTTATGAAGGCGAGCGCTGCCAGTTGCTGGTTGACCACTGCATCTCTCAGCCTTGTAAGAACGGAGCCACTTGTTTCAGCAGCCTGGCTGGGCCCAGGTGCTACTGCCCCGAAGGTAGGAACCCAATTATCGCCTGCTCGAACCAACTGTGTGCTTGTTGGTGTGTGTGTGTTGTAACTGAGTCAGAGAAAAATGAGTGAAGCTGCCAGAAATGCGTGGTGTGTTTGTCTATAATAGAAACAACTGGCGGGAAACCATTTACCAGCTCATGATGCGTGTGTGTCTTTGTGAAAACTAAAGACTAAAACAAAAATGTAGAAATAATTTTGTGCATCTTGCAATAGCGTTTGCACTTTTCAGGTGTCTGATCGCGGTTGTTATGGGCTCTGTGTGTCTGCTGCATGTTTAACAGTATCTGTGCCACAGAGATGCTTAATTTAAACCTTCCTCCTCTATTCTAATTAGTCTTCATAGCCTGAGCGACCTGCATCAGCCTCTCTGGGGAAATATGTGACCGCAAAACTGCTGCAGAAACTGTATTTCTTAATAAGAGCACATTGGATTGCAGTTAACCTACAGCATGTACACAGTCTGTACATAAGCACCCAAAACACATGATAAATACTAGGTGACAATGCATTAATAAAGACATAGTGGATTCCAGTTAAAACAGTCAAAGAGGCCTCAGTCACTGTGCTACACCTGCTTGTAATATTAATCTGCTAAAAGAACAAGGTCTCTGATAAGGAAAGGAATTCATAATCCACCACGTGCATATTTATTATCATAAATTAAGAGAAGTAGCGGCAAGAACTCTGCCAGCACAGTTTTTGCAAGGAGATTCTGTCAAGGGAGAGCTTTTAATAATTATTTGTTAATTCTGCGTCTGAGGGGACTTTGACTTATGGAGCAATTACCTGTCAGTGTGTTTATTTACAAGTGGCTGGCCATTTTAAAAAAAGTGAAGAACAAAAAAAGGTGTTAAATATTGCAGTATAATGAGGCATTTCTTTGCCAAAGGCCTTCTTAATGGAATGCATTTTCACATGTCACAGTAGGGAAAGCAAAAGTGTAAATGCTGCAATCAGTGGTGGCTAAATTCCTCTCAACAATGGGAAAATTGTGCATAATTCTGTAATTTGCTGAAATTCACATTGCAACAGCAGTTTGTTTGGAGCATAGCTGGGAGGGAAAACCAGTAACAAAGCAAAAATAGAGGCGCTCCACCTACACAAACTCAAAATGGCAAATCTATAAAAAGAGAGAGTGCTTCATTACAGGACGTACTGTTTAACAAGTAATCAGTCAATAACTTAGTAATCAATGAGAGGACTGAACAATACTCACATAGGACAACACACACTGCATAGGAGCATACTGTTCTTTTCAGGTTGAGTGGTGTTTATGTTGCTGCTAGATGAGGCCACTGGGTATTACATTCTGTTCCACGATAAATATCAGAAATAAAACCCAGTTTATGGTTTATTTTAGTGTAGAAATACATGAAGTCATTTAAGTGTCCCATCAAGTGGCACAAACAAGTTTATATATGAAACACATAGGCAAAAAAAAGATGTGCATCCATACTGATGAACATATCAAAGGAAGATGATGATTTGAATGTCTTTGAATGCACAGCCTTTGGGCAAATCATCAAAACTAGAAGAGAGTTTTTCATCCTCAATGATGTTTTTAACGGGGTGGCAGTAAAGGAGATGCTGTACAGTAATGTAAAGTTTCCAGGAGCAGGAAAACGTATCATCTTTGGGGAAAAAAAAGTCATTCATTAACACTCCAAGTCCAAGAATGCTCTACATTTCCTTTATGTGAAACCTCTCTATGTGTAGAACAGCGACAGATAACAAGAGGAGAAGAAATACAAAAGAGAAGAAGAAGTTTGAAGAAGAAAAACACAGATCTACTGTTCTCTGTTGTTCCTCCTGAAAGTCACTTTCTAGACCCAACCAAGTAGAAATGCTCCGTAATACATGATAATTAAGACATTGTGAAGTAGTGTCCTCCACTGGCAGGGAAATATAAGCTGGATCAAACGGCCCAATGAACACACACAGCACAGATTCCAATTTTTCATGCTCATTTTTAGTGCTTAGCCAGGATCTTTCCTCCCACTCCCATAAATCATCTCCAGGTTTTCTCTCAGTGTTTTTCTGCACAGGCATGAACAGCAAGTAAAATGATGGGTGGCAGGACAGCTCTAGTTGCTGTCATCAATGATGCATCGGCTTTGTGATCACTAGGCCAACTATGACAGCATGAGCTGCATTTTTACTCACTAGAATCACTCTGCAGGGATTAAGATATCGTTACTGTTTGTTTTTTCTGTCAGCGGCATTTCTCAAAAAGCCACAAATTATCAAAGAGAAGTTGAGCTGAGTAACTACCAAGTGGCCTAATGTGGCTTTTGGGATGTCTGTCCAGGGGTTGTTGTTGGGTTTAGCCAATAGTTATAACGTCATCCATATGGAGATTTGGATCTGAGTTGTAACAGCCCATTTGTCCGGTTCAACCATCCAGTAAACACGAACCCAACTGGTACTACAGACAGTAGCTTGGAAATTGCAGTAGCCACCATCATCAGCTATCTAGTTTTCCTCACCAGTTCTATGAACAAACTCTCTATCAGTATGTCTTGTACTCACTCATGTTTGTTTCTGCAAAGCTGAGGCAAACAACATGACTGCTATAGATGAGAAACTGACTGTAATACAATCACTGCATCCCTTTTATCAACAATATCTCATACTTAGATCACAGTGTAGCTTTATCTTGGTTGACTGAAAGAATAAAACCTTTACCGTGTATTTATTTTCAGTAGTGGCACATCTCTGCTCTTCTTATTGTTCTCACAGCACCTTGTCTACAGTGGAAATTGTCCTCTGAGGAAAAAAGTAACTTTCTCAGCTGTGCAAACCCTGTGTTTGTGTCCATTATGACCACTATTAGTCACAACTTGGCTGTTTCAGGATCTCTCAGGGGAAATATACGGACCACTGCCGTCCATCGCCATGTCTCTTCGAGTAGATAAAAGCAGAAACAAAGCATATTCTATGTTTTATGAGGTGCAGATAGGCAGGAAGAAATTAAAGGGGTCCGGTGGTGAACAAGAGAAGAAGCTGGATCAACTCTGAGATGACAAACATGCTCAAATAAACTCTAAACATGCAGTCGGAGCAGGTTTTTACCAAATTATTTGTGTCTAAAATGCTCCAGCTATCCAATTTGAGAAGTAAAGACTAATTTCCGAGTTAACTTTGATTTTAACTTGGAGAGTAATGGGCCATTTATCAACAACAAACCTACCCTTCTGTGGCAGCTCTGCAGGAAACCACTCAGGGAAACAAAAACGGAGAATTGAAAATTTCATTAGCTTAAAAAGATACCAACTCAGAGCGAGAGTTGTGCTTTTTTATTTCTTACAGCGGAGTCACTTTCTTGAGGGAAATAAGCTTCAAGGGCCTGTGTGGAAAGTAGGAATAGTTAACGCTGCCAAGACTTAATCTCACATGCATATGAACACATCAGTACTGTTTACAGACAAAACAGAAAAATGCAACACCAGTCTTTTAATCAAAACTTCACAGGGCAAATTTACTCTTACTTAAAAGTTAAAGCATACTAAATAAAATGCCTCTGGGTAGAATCACAAATTGTAGAATCTGATATTTATGAAGGTCTGTGCTCTCTGAATGTCTTCTGCAGTGTGTGTGCACAGTTATTATGCAAACTTTATTCCTCAGGATTCCCAAATACAGCACTCTCAGTCAATCCAACATGCTATTGAATCTTAAAAGTAGATGATGGTCTCTTTCAGTTAAGTTTGTACAATTATTAAGAAACTATTCTACATTTTAACAGTGGTAATTTTAACAAATAAGTAACACAAACTTGAGTCAAATCACAAAAATATCCACTGACCAATATAGCCAGCCTGGTGTTCGCCAGTTTTTCAATTTATTCACAATCAACTTCCCTAAAGCACCACCGCAGCCTCCTAAATGCTATTCAAAAAGGTGTGTGTGTTCCCTCACTTTAAGTCTCATGTTGGAGAATGGCCTATATGTTCTCAGTAGGAATTACGTCAGGTAAAGAGGGTGGCCAGGTTTTTATTCAATCATCCTAAAGGCCTTTGAGGTACTTGAATGCATATGATTGAGTATTAACCTACATCAAGATCATGGCCTTCTTGAATGCTGTTGATGTCTGCCAGCTTTCAGACACTGATCTTTAGTTTAGGGGTCAACTTCAGTCTTCAACCCAAAAAGGTGCAACGAGCTCATCCCTATTGATAGCATCCATACCAGAACACCCCCTCCACCTTGCTGGCACTTGAATCAAAGTGCTGTCCATTAGTGATCCAGTCAACCATCAGCTCTACCAAGAGGCACTATGATTTCATCTGTCCATCAAACCTTTGAAAAATCTGTTGTCAGGTAGTTCTTGACCTCATCCTGATGCTTCAACTTGTGGTGGTCTTGTTTTAGCCTTCTTACATCATTCAAGTGTCTGAGCACTTGACACCCCGTACTTCTGGACACTCCAGCTTGGCTGCAGTCCTGGAATACAGCAGCACTCGAGGATAATGTGTTCCTGGTCATTTCACATTCAATTTTTCAAAAGTCTTTTGCAATTAATTTGCACATTTTCTTCTCCAAACGTCTTACTGAAATGTCTGATTGTCCAGCAATCACACCTCAGTAGTTTATCTTTTTCAAGAATATTACATCTGCATAAGAGACATTTTACAATTTTTGACTTTCAGTGTCAGTTAAGTCTCTTTCTTGGCCCGTTTTAGCCGAAGTAATGAGGCTGCCTAATCAGTATGGGCCTTAATGTAAAGTATTAATCACTTTAGACTGCGCCCTCTTTCATTACACAAGTACATGTCGGCTGAAAATGACTAAATCCAATAAGCACTCAGGTTTATATGGTTCGGAGTTGGAAAATGTGCAGAGCAATAATGATGAGGTCTGAACGCTCACTTGCCTAGTGATTGTGCACACAGTGTAGTTTTTACTTTCATGCTCTCGCTACAAGGTGATGCAGAAGTTAAACCCATGTGGATGATGTGAATTTCAGAGGTGCGTGCATGTACTTTCTGCACTTTGACTCGTAAACACTGACAGAAGAGTGTGAAGTGCGAATGCCTGCACTGTAGCTGCCTCCAGTCAGAAGGAGACGGGCGGAGGAGTTAGCGGGCCAGCTAAATTTAAACTGTTAACTCCTTGGCAGGTTTGAACGCCAGCAGCAGGAGTGAACAGACTCCTCTCTGTCAGCTCGTGTCACAGTGTGAGTGTGCTCCCCTTTAGACTGATAGATGCATCGACAAATAAGCTGAAAAAAGAGGAAAACTAGGAAAGAAATTGAGCTCAAATTCTTGGAGAGAGCAATGAAGCTAAACGCAGAGGAAAGCAGGGGATTAAAGCATGACAGAGCAAATATAAATCATAAAATTAAATTTATGCGTGTGCTTTTGTGTTTATGTAAAAGAAAGGGGGAAAGGAAGGGAGGCAGAGGAGCAAAAAGGGGAAGGGATGAAGCCGAACGAGTCAGTGGACAGAAAGAGAAAGAAGAGCTGTGGTGAGATTTTCGCCTGACTGCTGCAGATTACTCGCGTCTCTCTGCTGAATGATAAATGTCCTTTTCGCACAGTAAAATAAAGTCTTGCAGATCAATGGATGCTTGAGAGAGATCTCTTCATTAGTTCAATGGAGTGTGCACTGTGGTGCAGTCAGCTCAGGGATTTACTACGGTGTTACTGTAAATCAGAGGACTCACATGCACTATATCACAGCAGAGATATGTGCATGTACACAGCGGAGTCTTTCCCCTCTCTGCAGTATAATGGCGATTCTCATGGGAGGTGAAGGCAGAAGAGGAGTAGGGGTGAAGAAAAGGGGTTATTTTTAGAAGTGGAGGATAGGTGAAAAGAGATAGAGGCTCACAAGATAATGAGAAATGAGAGAGGGTGAAGAAGAAACTAGTGGCAAGGAAATGAAAGCCTGGGTCTGCACAGAACAGACCCCCCACACAAATACAGAGGGGCCTTGTCGCACAGAAAGCATGACAAAAACACATCATCCCTCCTGCAGAAATTCTGTACAGCATAATAGTTAGACAGCCCTGTCTGCAGCAAGAATTCAATCTCTTAAGCTGCTTTCGCTCTGTTTGTCTTGGTCTCAAACAACGAAGAGGAACAAATAAAAGAAAGAACATTAAAATTGCCGAAGGTGGTAATTTGGGGTGATAGTTACAGACAGAATCAAGCCACTTGCTGTCACTCTCCGAGGACAACATCTTTTGATCCTTGGTGTCACTCTCCCAAAGCTGCTACTGGAAAACATGGCAGTAACAAGGCCTTAAAGAATAATCTGACATTTTGTTTTTCTTCTTTGGAGATCAACTCGTGCCACTCATGTCTGTGTGCTGTTAACTGACACTGGAAGCAGGCGGCCTAGCTCCGTCCAAGGTTAAAACATCCATCCACCCATTCATCCATCCATCCATCCATCATCTATACATCACTTAATTCTCTTTACGATCCTATCCTACCCAATGCAAAGGGAGGAGATACCCTGGACAGGTCACCAGTCTATCACAGGACTACACATAGAGACAAACAAGCGCACTCACATTCACACCTACAGACAATTTAGAATCACCATTTAACATCAGCATGTTTTTGGACTGTGGGAGGAAGCCAGAGAACCCAGAGAAAACCCACACATGCACAGGGAGAACATGCAAACTCCATGCAGAAAGACCCCAGGCCAGGACAGGACGCAAACTAGGGATAGGTTAAAACATTGCCCCTAAATGATCTTGTTTGTTTATTGTGTACAGGAACAGAAATGTGAAAATAATCAGTTGTGATTTGTGGTTCTATGCTGTCACTATTTGTTCTGGTGGAGATCGAGTGGAAACAATTGAGGTGGAAAAATGAAGCCAAAGTTTCAAAAACTGCAGTTCCTCAAACGGCTGCTCCAAAACAAATCAATCCCCATAGACCCTCATGTCAAAATGTAACCTAACAGCAGAAATAAACATGCTTACAGCTTTGCACAAATAACTGTTTTGTTCTCTATAGATAATTCACTCATTCATGACAACAGTACGGGGGGTAAATTTTTAGACAACTGAACCATTGACATTGTATTAAGGCATAAGATTACATATAAATTATAAATAATTGAGTGTATAGCTTCTCTGAGCAACAGGTGGATACTGTTACAGGATAGCCCATGGTGCACCTCAACATAGTCTAGTTCAGAAAGTATTTAATGAGCTTATGAGTTACTAACAGGTGTATTTAAAGATTTTGGAGAGAGCCCGGCTAGTTGTTTACACCTGCTTCAAGTCTTTATGTGGCACTATTCTAATTATCTTTTGGCTTTTGGCAAAAAAGAGATCAGTTTTGTTTCCCATGTGAAACTCTTCCTTTACTCTATTAATAAATTGCATGTGGGCACCAAACATTTGACAGAATAAGTGTTAGATCACAAACATGCAGGTTTTAAAAGCTGAAAAACGTTTATATTAAAGAGTTGAAGGTTTCAAATTTGTTATTTAATGCACTTCTGCTGAAATGCATATTAAATTACTTCGCTTTTTAAAAAGATTTACACTAAGGATTTAATGTCACTCTATTGTCCATCTGTGAGCCCATTTCTAGTCCCCAAAGGTGTGACGTACTCTTTAATTAAGACAAATGAATACTGTTAGGGAATTCTGCGATGTCAAAAGAGGAATCAGGAGGCAAACTCAGGGACACTCTGGAGACTCAGATGGCTTATGCTGAGAATAAGGTTTACTGAATTCAGGAGAAATGATACAGCGAGTAACAGTGACGTGAGCACTGGCAGCATCAGTTCTGAGGAGTCTCTCTGGTCTTGGGCATATATACTGTTTGGAAGGCGTGCCATGTTTATGTTACACTCTAAATGTGGAGGCAGGACTGTTAGTTCAGGATCCATCTGAACAGGAACACAGCAATATAACCTTGTTGTTCTGACATCATCAGCCAGATAGTTGGTCTGTTATCCCTATGTTATGTTTACCAAGCGTCTGTCTGTCTCAGGGTCATATTAGGGGACAGAGAGAGCATACGCAAGTTTGTATCCTCTATCTAGGAGAACCATGAGTCAAGGGTGACCATTTGGGATGACTCAGCATTTAGGCTGTTATACACTAGAACCACCTCAGTCATGAGAAAGTGAGTAATTTTTCCTTCACAAATACTATATGTATAGTTGTGTAGTTAGAAATATTTAGTGCATCCTTTAAGTTGGAGACTGCAAATGGAACAAACTTTTATCAAACTAAACAAAAAACTAAACTCCATACCTCTAAAGTCTAGAGGAAAACTTCTCTGTGAGCTTATTTGCATTAAGAGGTGGTTTCAGTGGGCAGAAGAGTCGGTGCAATTTTATGCCAAAATGGATGTCACATATCGCACTGCACCACTGGATTTGCATAAACACAACCCCTGCTGTGCCACTCTGCCGCCTTGTTGGAAGCAGGTTCATGTGAGGCCTAAAAATGACCAAAGACCTTCATTTGAAATTCAGCTGCAAAACCAGCAACTTGTACCGCAGCTGTGTGCTGCAAGTGTTGCGGATGAGGACATTTAATGTCAATCATACTGATTTAGATTATTCCAAGGCTTCCGTAGTTGTAAGCAGATTATTTTTGTGTTGGCTTTCCATGATTTTTTTTTTTCCCTGTCCCTTTCTATGTCTTGACATTTCACACTGCTACCTCCCAGGTTACCAGGGTGCTACATGCGAGCAGAAAGTGGACCCGTGCGCCTCCAGCCCCTGTCACAATAACGGGACGTGCTACGCTCAGGGGCCCGGCCCTCTGGGGTTTGGCTGTAGCTGCACAGCTGGCTTCACAGGCCCCACATGTGCCCAGCTGGTGGACTTCTGCGCCCTGAACCCCTGTGCTCACGGAGTCTGCCGCAGTGTGGGCAACAGCTACAGGTGTCTCTGCGTCCCAGGTAAGCTGCACTGTCGCAATGCTTTTAGTAAGAACTGAGACTGCTGCTGATTGCTGGTGTCACATGGTGCTGTAGAAATCAGGAGCCAAATTTAGCCAGTTAACGTTGGCACAGTTCATGGCTTTAGTTGTTTATTGAAAAACTTAACATATTAAAACAGAGCATGTGTGCAAATCTGCATTAATATCAGACCTCAGCTGCTGTTTTTCACTCAACATTGTCAGCATCTGTGTGAGCATGCGATGAAATATTTATTCCTGAGTGTGTATGTGTGTGTGTTTGTGCTGCCGGTACACATCCTTGTCAGTCTCACTTACAGAAGGGTCTCTGTAAGAATGGCAGTGGATGGGTGAGACAGTTGCCTTGAGCACAGGCATATAAATGATAAATCCCACCACCTACCCACCTGAGCAGTTCCCTCCAAACCCTCTCTGTCGCTTGCATAGTTTTGCATCTTTTTCTGGGGTATTTTGCAAGTTAAGCTCAGTTCCCCTCCATGCAAAAGTATGTTTTTTTATTTACTTTTCAGTGAAGTCATGTAAACTTTTAAAAAATACAGATTTACCATATTTAGACAGCAAGCTAGCTAGACAGACAGACAGACAGACAGACAGACAGACAGACAGACAGACAGACAGACAGACAGACAGACAGACAGACAGACAGACAGACTGACTGACTGACTGACTGACTGACTGACTGACTGACTGACTGACTGACTGACTGACTGATTGATTGATTGATTGATTGATTGATTGATTGATTGATTGATTGATTGATTGATTGATTGATTGATTGATCGATCGATCGATTGATCGATTGATTGATTTTCCAGTACATAAAGCACTACATTAACAGAAGTACTCATACTGCAGGTGACAGTAAAACTATTTGTCATATATAATGTGTAAAATATACAGTATAGAAAACATGCAGTGTGCACAAATGTGGAAAATTCATAAAGAAAAGGATACACAGTGTGCAAAATAACTTTCATATATCCAGTGTGCAAAGAAATTACTTGGACATCTAAAATAGCAGTGTAGCATAAAATAGAACAAAATATATATAAACATATGAAACACTTTCAGAATTACATATATGTATAGAAATACACATTTTTACTTGTGCATTACATAACCATTTACTGTACATGGTGTAAAGCATGATTAATTCTTATCCATGAGAAGCAAAAGATGTAATTTTAAAGATTTTTTAATGACATAATTAAACATGAAAAATTCTGACGTGGGTTATTAATCCAACTAGAATATTTTTAACTTAAAACCTAACTCTGAAATTGTTCCTGAGATCAAATATTTGACTCATGCTAGAAATGACTGTGTAACTCAAACAGAAACCTGTGGTGGAGGATTTTCATCAAGCAGCATTTTCCTGTGTAAGTAGGGTGATATTACCTAAAATATATATACTGTAGATGTTTTTTCATTGCAGTGTGTTCACAACAAAACATCCGAGTGTTTTTAGAGTTTCTTGCTTTTGAGGCCTCTTGGACTCTGCTGATATCCATCCATGTCTTTAAGATAGCATTTGACTCTTCACTTTGCCTCTATCACTTCTCCAGATCTGCCTTTACAACCCGTGCATAAAGCTTAGTGATAACTAAAAGGATGATGGCTGGCAGTGCTGTTGGCTCAGGCTCAGTGTAGCAGTAAATATCTTCTGGCTCAATGATGAGTTATTTTTAGACGAGATGATCGTGCCGCTGGTGCTGATTCCTCTGTGATCAAATCAATTGAGCGGAATGATGACTTATCATTATCCATTGTGCTGCAATTACCTTCCTGGGATGGTGAGATAGATGACTTTCCCAGTGGCCCATCAACATAATCTGACAGTTTGCTCCGCTGCTCTCTGTTTACACCAGCTGTCAGTGGAATGTATGAAGCAGTCACCATGATGAGCTCATATTTGATCCTCCCATTCATTCATTCCCGCTTCAGTGTAAATCCAGCTGCTCTTTTTCCAGACTATTTTGTGACATGGCAAAAATATTTAGGAACTGAAATTACTGCTTATGTTAAAGGTGTATCTCGACTGTTTGGAAATATTGTAGTCCTTCGATATAGATGCAGCACAGGACTGATGAATTCCTGCAGAATATGTTTACCTACTGACTTGGAAACACGTCCGAGATTTAACATTTTGCAACTTTTTGCTTCAAATTTCACACCAGGGGATATGGTTAAATAATGAAACTGTAAAATCTGAGCTGATATTCCCTCCTTGCTTCGTGTTCTTCTTGTTTATTCGAGTGTTCTGACTCTTGCTTTGTCGTGGTGGAGTGCAGGCATCCACTGTTTTCCATTTATTCAGATATCTTACAGTGTCTTCGCCACAACCTGCGTCTTATTTTTTCTCTGGTTTGCATTTCTTTCATATTTTTTCTTTTGTTCTTCCTTATCTTTATCTTCCTACCGTTACCTCATCTTATTTCCCTCTCATCCTCTGTTGTCTGGTTGCCATGGTAAGGCAGTCGACTTACGTGTGTGTGTGTGTGTGTGTGTGTTTCTCCCAGTCCATTGTCTGTGTTTGTGGTTCTGCTGCTCGAGCAGGTGCTGCCATCCAATCAAATGCCTCTGCTCAGGCAGCCTCGTCTAATGGGATTGGTGAAATTGGTGATTTGTAATTAGCGTCCCAGACATTACAGTGAACACACTCACACACACACAATTGCGCATTCAGGCACGCACACACATGACATTTTGAGCCAAATTTTCTCTCCATCTCTTCTGAATTGTCCGATGTATGAGCACAACAGACACTGAGCTCAAGTGCTTTCCAGTCGAGGAAAATGATTAATGTTGCAAATTTTACCTGACTAAGGTAAGCCTTTAAAAAAAACAAGCAGTTTCTAGGTGTTTTTTTGCTCCTGCCACATTTTTACTTACTCTGGGCTCAATTTTCATTGCAATATAAAGTCCTTTACTATCATAGAAACAGCAAAACTATGGCTAGAAGGACAGATGCAAAATGACACAGTGATGATATCATAAAATCAGTTGAAGTTCAAATTTTCTGCAAATAAGCTGAAAAATCTCTGAATCTTTGCCATGTGACGGTTGGTCACAGCTGAGTCAATAAGGCCTTCATGGTTGTGCTGAGGAGGCTTTCCCGTAGGTGTGAATGTGAGAGTGATTGTTTGTCTTTGTATGTAGCCCTGCGACAGACTGGTGACCTGTCTAGGGTGTCCCCTGCCTTCACCAGTCAGCTGGGATAGACTCCAGCCCCCCCCCCCCCCCCAGTCAGAAAAGTTAATTTTTTCAGTAATTTTTGACTTTAAGCTTAGATTGAGAAGTTGACAATCCAATGCTTCGTTCTGTTTTTAAAGTTTCTGGCTCTTTTGAATGATGTCACTTTGAAGGTTTTTAAAAAAGATAACATGTTTTTCAAAACTGCCGGCAGGTTCTGGAGTTCAGATGGTTAAATATTCAGGTTCAGACCTTACAAAATGACACATACAATGAGTATATAAATAAGCATAAATAAAAACTTTTGAATCTTTGTGAGACTATGTGTGGGTATGTGTGAACGTTTTAATCTCTACGTGTGCATATGAGCACCTCAGTACAGTAGTTTGTGTGGCTGTTCTCCTTGTCTAACTGTGTGGATATGTGGTTGTGGTTCTGTAAATGTCTGCTGGCTGTTTGAAATAAAGCTGCTGGGGAGCTGATATGTAGAATGATCTCTTCCAGTTTCCTGTAATCCAGCTCATACAAGAGGCTGCCAGCCCACAGAACCCAGACAGAGTCTTGGAAAGGCACTTGACATTTCACTGGCATTTCACAGGGAGGACCCTAGAGGTTCTAACTGGGCTCCTCATTAATTCCTCTTCTCTGTTTCCCCAAACACACGTTAGCTGTGGCCCACGGAGGGTCTGTTGAACTTCTACTCAGCACTGGGAACCAACTGAGAAATATAGTCATTTAAAGTTGGAGCAGAGCAAATGAAAACAGATTGCTACACTAGTCGTGTAAGAACTCAAGGGACATCATTCCCCTGGTGATTTGGGCTCTTTCAGCGTTTGTAAAACACTTCAATGAATTACAGCGGTTCAGTTGGGAGGCACGTCAGGTGTTAGATTAGTGTATATGCAAACACTGCAGCCATTTTTCAGGTTAATTACATCTGATTTATACACACAGAAGAGTAACTTTGCTGGAGGAGGGTATTAAAACAAAGAGACCTAATAAGAAAACATGCATTGCTGATTACTTCAGCATTGTACCTCCTGAATCTGTGTCTGCAGACCTTATAGTTGTGCATATTAAACACAATCAGCTGTGCCACATTCTCATACAAATACTTGCAAATTACACTTTGTATTTTTCTTTTTAGGCTCTAAATTAGATAGTAGAGATACAAGCGAGGCATTGATTGTCTGATATTCATGCATGGACCATGTTTTTAGCAGTTGTAGGCTTATTTTGCCTCAGTACACAGCTGCCATCCTATGGAAAGCACAGTGCACTGCATGCTATTTGACCTTGTGCCCAATCCCACTGATTGGCAACATACTGGATTACAGTATATCCATACACTTATTGGAAAATTAATGAGAAGATGTACATTATTTTTTATAAAATCAGCTGCTTGATTGTTTTATATTTGTATGTACTACAAAGGTGACATAAAGTCCAGGAACATTTTCCAACAGCTCCTGAGGGATTGTTACACCCACCCTAGGGGTCACTGAATGTAACATGAAAATGTCATCCTGTTGGGGCCTCAAGCAGCACACACCACAGATTTTTCCAACGAAATCAATAATTTATTTTCCAAAAGCGAATATAAACAAAGGTTGTATTAAACAAACTAAAAGTATGGATGAGCTGAAGTCAAAACAAACAAAACTACGCAAAACTTCCCGAAAACAAGAGGAACGAAAGAAACAAAAGATAGCAGCTCGATCCCTTCTCTTACAAATAAACTTGGGTTGTTAAACAAAGAACTAAGGAGTGGATGGACTGTGCTGCTGTGTGCTGGTTGGGACTCCGTGCAGAATGACTCGCTCATCTGGTTCCCTCACTCTCTGACCCCCGGAAGCGACGTCATCTTTCCGCTTTTTATGTCCATCCTCGTGGTAGACCGAGCCAATCCGGCGCCGACTCGTCAACGTGACGTCCAATCCTGGCAGTGGTGCGGCGCAGCCGTATTTACATATTGGATTAGCTAAATACAGACACACAGAGCGCAGAAAAAAAAACAACCTCATACGACCGCAGTCGTAACACCCCCTTCCCCAAGAATTAAATACCCCCCTAAGGTATTTAATTCAAATAAGACCTAGACAAAGTGGGAGCCAATACATTTTCACTACCCTTCTTATGTAAAATCTGCAAATTAAAATCCTGCAACAAGAGAGACCAACGCATGAGCCTCTGGTTGGAATTTCTCATCCTAGAGAGAAACACTAGAGGATTATGGTCCGTAAAAACCTGAACTGTTTGTGAGCTAGAACCTAGATAAACTTCGAAGTTCTGCAGGGCGAGCAGCAAGGCCAGTGCTGGCGGAACAGGCTGATTTGGTTTACCTGCTAGCTGACATGTGTGGCATGATCGGCAGTATTTGGCCAAGTCGGTTTTTAAACCAGGCCAAAAGAAATTGCGCAACACACGCTGATAAGTTTTCTTAACACCCAAATGACCTGCTAAACAGGAATCGTGTGCGATGCTGAGAACCTGAGGGCGATATTCCTTTGGCACGACCACCTGATTTACAACATGCAATTCATCAGAGTCAGGACTCCACTTCCTCATCAGAACTCCATTATCTATAAAGAAAACAGGAGATGTGCTGTCAGTAGCGAATACAGAAGAAAAACACAGTTAGCGATGGATCATTTTTCTGAGCAGTGATCAACATGTCACGATTCACATTCACAGTTAATTCTGCGTCACTAGGGAACAGAGATGTGTCATTTTTACATTTGGACTTATTTTCAGTTTTTAAAATTTTGTCAGTCATACCAGATTTCCCATTCTCATCTAACTTAGTCATGAATGACTCAGACAAATTCACAGTTTCACCCAGTTTACGAGCCTGTGCGCGTGTAACAGCGCACACAGGGAACAGATGTGGTTCAGTGAGGTCAGCAGGAGTGGCCGAGGACGAGGCGGGCACCGGAACATCGGTAACCACGGGGTGAGGAAAAACGTTTCCTCCAGTCAAATCGTTTCCTAAAATGAACGAGACACCATCGATTGGCAACCGCGAACACACGGCTACTTTTACCGGTCCTGTCACCAGCGGTGATTTCAAATACACCACATGCAGCGGGGCTCTCAGTACAGTCATCCCAATACCCCACACTAACACATCAGAACCACACGAAATGTCTTTGGACAGTGGCAGGACATCACTTTCCATCATCTAATGATAGGCTGCCGTATCACGGAGGATTTTTATCGGTACTTTCTTTCCCTCTCCGGTCACAGAAATAAAGCCTTATGTAACGAATGGCTGAAAACGAGCATCAACGTCAGAGATTTTGCTTTCAGAAGGCACAGAACGCACTTCAGGAGAAGTCACAGTTTTTATTAGACAGACGCCAGCGGGCGGTTTGTTAGGTTTAGACTGACCTTTCTTTTTCAGAGCAGGACAGACTGCGATTAAATGACCCAGCTATAATTAATAAGTCTGTCTTCCTACAGTTGTCAAATTTTTCCCACGAGGGACTATCAGCGAACTCATCAATGGAGAAATCAGCCATTCTCCCCCCCAATTCCTCCCACACACAGAAAAATGCCAACCAGGAAAAAATACTCACCTAACTAAGCATAACACTAAGCGAAAAAAAGCAACGGACGAGCCCCCAATTCATGTTACACCCAGCCTAGGGGTCAGTGAATGTAACATGAAAATGTCATCCTGTTGGGGCCTCAAGCAGCACACACCACAGATTTTTCCAACGAAATCAATAATTTATTTTCCAAAAGCGAATATAAACAAAGGTTGTATTAAACAAACTAAAAGTATGGATGAGCTGAAGTCAAAACAAACAAAACTACGCAAAACTTCCCGAAAACAAGAGGAACGAAAGAAACAAAAGATAGCAGCTCGATCCCTTCTCTTACAAATAAACTTGTGTTGTTAAACAAAGAACTAAGGAGTGGATGGACTGTGCTGCTGTGTGCTGGTTGGGACTCCGCGCAGAATGACTCGCCCATCTGGTCCCCTCGCTCTCTGACCCCCGGAAGCGACGTCATCTTTCCGCTTTTTATGTCCGTCCTCGTGGTAGACCGAGCCAATCCGGCGCCGACTCATCAACGTGACGTCCAATCCTGGCAGTGGTGCGGCGCAGCAGTATTTACATATTGGATTAGCTAAATACAGACACACAGAGCGCAGGAAAAAAAAACAACCTCATACGACCGCAGTCGTAACAGGGATGTCAAGGCGTTCTCAAGCCATTTAAGATATTTAATCTCCTTAAGCAAGTTTGGGTTCTTCTAGTCTGATGTACTTAGAAAGCCTCCAAAGGAAGGCACACAGTAGACGTTCTAATCAGATGCCTACACCACCTCAACTGGCTCCTATCAACACAAAGAAGCAGCAACTCTGCGTCGTTCTTTTGTTCCCAGAATGACTGACTGGTTACTGGACGGCTGGTGAATTGAGAGCTTTACCTTCTGGCTTGACCACGATGGTCAATTACAATACCAACATAACTGCTGTTTTGTACCAATCTGTCTGTCCAACTCATGCTCCATTATCTCATAACTCACAAACAAGATCCTGATATATGTAAACCTCTTCAATTTGCGGCAGCGACTCACCCCCAACTCAAAGGGAGCAATCCCTTGATTTCCTGCAAAGAACTATGGTCCTCGTCAGCCCAACTGTGTATATATTTGAAAAACAAGATTGGAGATGAGGAGCAACCCTTGTGGTGTCCAACGCCCACCAGAAACATAGTTGACTTTGTGCCGAGACTGCCAACACAGCTGTCACTTTGGTTGTACGAGAACGGCATGGCTTGTAACAACATCCCAGATGCATTGTGCTCCTGCAGTACTCCCTCTAAGGGCTCTCCAATAAACATGGTCTAAGTCCCCAAAACATACCTGTACCGGATCAAACTCTCATGACCCCCTCAGCATGTGCACAAGGGTTGCTGGTAGTTATTCCATCATGGTGTAATATTATATGTGTCAAGCGTGACTATGACTAAAAGAAAACTGATTAAATTCTCTTGTAGAGAAACTATGAGCAAGAATAGTGAATGAGGAAGGCACTTTTCGTACCGCTTCACCCTCTGCTCCTTAGTGCCCAGCAAATGAATGTTATGGTTGCTCTGGGAAGCTCCCTGGTATGACACTGTGTGATTTGTGAACGAGAGGAAAGACTGCTTAAACACATTAGAGATGCTAATACAAGGAAACCCTATAAATTGTAGCCACCTTCAGTAAGTTTACTGCTTCCAGCCTCTGCTGTAGTGTTACACAATATTACACAAGTATACACACTTTCCCTTCCTTACACATGAACTCAGAGCTTTCAGCAATATCCTCTTCTCCCTAAAGGTTGAAGCCTCTTCAATGCAGCAGCAGTATATTGTTTTAAAGCTGCAACAGTAATGTAAACTGTAAGTATTTGTGTGTCCCATTAAGGCTACCATGGCTTATATTGTGAGGAGGAGTACAATGAGTGTCTGTCAGCCCCCTGCCAGAACTACGCCACCTGTAGGGATCTCATCAACGCCTACGAGTGTGTCTGCACGCCACAGTTTGAAGGTATGTAAACGTGTATGTGAATGATTAGTTTTTACGTTTGTAGTTAGATTCTCTGAGTGCTAAACATGCAACCTGATCAATTATTACAAGTCATCTCTGTATGTGTGTGCAGGCAGACACTGTGAGATCTACAAGGACCCGTGTCTGAAGATGCACTGCCTGAATGGAGGCCGCTGTGAGAGCACAGGACTTAACGCTTCCTGTGCCTGCCCACCTGGATACCTGGGTGAGCGCTGACGATCAATAGACTGGCTGAATATTACTGTGCATGATTAAAATAGAGGTGAATGTCGCTATGTGGTAAATAATGCAGCTGCATCAACCGAAAGTGTTCCTGCGTTTGACTCAGACTATAACCCACCATCCTCAGTTTCTGTTCTTGGTATTAAATGCAACCTTACCTTTCTGCTCAGGGGAGAAGTGTGAGGTTGACATTAACGAGTGCGAGAGCAACCCTTGTCACCATGGAGGCACCTGCATTGACCAATCAAATGGCTTCACCTGTCACTGTCCACCTGGGTGGGTGGGGCCTAGCTGCGAGATCCGTAAGTCAGGCTGTCAAAAAATGTCTCCTCAGCTATTAATTTAAAATGTGCCATGTAGAAAGCTGAATATCTGTGTGTGTGTGTGTGTGTGTGTGTGTGTGTGTGTGTGTGTGTGTGTCAGACCTGCAGTGGAAGCCAGCACACACTGAGGACACCCTGACCAACATGCCCCGCCACTCCCTCTACATCATCATCGGAGCTCTGTGCGTGGCCTTTGTCCTCATGCTCATCATCCTCATTGTGGGCATCTGTCGCATCAGCCGCATCGAGTACCAGGGCTCGTCCCGCCACGCCTACCAGGAGTTCTACAACTGCCGCAGCATCGACAGCGAGTTCAGCAATGCTATAGCCTCCATCCGCCACGCCAGGTCAGGACACTTAAAAACACTCATCAATTACCAACAAAGTCAATGGCAATTTTGTGTATTCTGTTCCTACATAGATTTATGTAAACACGTATGTGAAGGCACATAAATGATGCAATTTAACAACTGGTTTGCATTCAGTTGAGTTGCATTGCGGGAAATGAAGAATTTTATTGCTAAAAGCTGGAATATCTTGGCCTGTGCTGCATATCTGTAAACCATTTTCTTCTAGTATTGTCTGCCTTTTGTGTGTCCTGCTAACAGTCAGCACTAAATCACTGCCGTGCCTCTTTAACAGGATTTCTTGTTCACTAACTACTTCCACAAGGTTTCACGGCTATTTTGGGATACAGCATTTTTGGTTTTGCAACACTGATTAACATTTGTTTTTTTTTCTTTCTCATCAGATTCGGGAAGAAGTCCAGGCCCGCCATGTACGACGCCACTCCCATCGCTTATGAAGACTACAGTCCTGATGACAAGCCGTTGGTTACTCTCATCAAGACAAAGGATTTGTAAAACACAACCATCACAAGCTGTACACATACGTGACCACGTGTGCATGCACACACATACATAAAGTCAGTAGAAATATAAAAGTATTTCCTAAGTAAAAAAAACAAAACAACAACAGCAAAACAAAATTGAATGTAAAATGTAGAAAAATAATCCCAAAACACACACTGTAGTTTAAAAAGAACACATCTGGAATTTGATACATCTATTTTCCTGTCAAAGTCCATGATAAGGCTTTATTGTAGCATAAGAGCATAATTTGCATTACTTAAGTTATTGATGATGGGCAGCACTCCCAGTAACCTCTGCTGTACAATAGAGTGATGACTTTAGTCTGCACCAGACTGTCTGTCTGTAGGTGAGGCCAGCAACCCAGGAGCCCACATTTCTAAGCAAACTCAGCAGACAGTGCTGACAACAGTCCTTACAGGTGTTGTAGAAATAGATGCACTTCTCATAGTGCATACACTGTAACTTTTTCTATATTTAAAAAGAAAAAAAAACATCTGCAGTAGGTTGCCTTACTTCGTGCATGGTTAGATTTGATGTTCTCTCTGCAATATTTTAAAACCCTTTGTATTTGGTTGTTGGTTGTTATTTTTTCATTGCAGTTGTATTTATCTCTGTCAAGATTGTGCCAAATCTTTTCTTTGGGTATTTTGTGGTTAGTAGATAAAATACATACATGTATAAATACTAGTCACGGAATTTTTCTTTTTTACAATACATATTGTCCTGTTCTTTACATGCAAGTTTCTCAGTGGTGTACGAATAGTGAAGAAAGTGGGTTTGCTGGAGTACTGTGACCCTACCATCCTACTGTATGTATTTCAGTGATATTTAGGATAGAAGGTAGGTATATTTCTCACTGCACACAAAAATAATTGGTTTTACTCAGTGTACCTGTTTTCCCCAGTGTACAAATTCACCTCTAGTATTGACAGCGTTGAATAGTTTCTGGATAAAAGTGTGTTCGCCAGAGTGCCCTCTTGTGGCAGGCTTTAAGGTGGAATAGAGGGAAAAGCAGATGGACAGGAAAGATATCTACTCCAGAATATATGTGCTTCTGTGTTCTGCCAATGGAAACGTTCCGTCCGTGCAGCTGTGTTGTTCCTCTCAAGGTCAAGCAATGTTCCACCAATAGGCTCAGCTTATCCTACGATTTTTTCCCCCCTCATCTTAAACACAGCAGCGACATGATTACCTATTATCTATGTTGAATTATGTAAACAATAAAGATTCAAGTGAAACATAATCTGCTCATGTGGTGTCTTGTCTGAACTTTGGCTCAAACTTAGGTATATGTCCTTGTTCCCTGTAGTGACAACAGCAAGTGCTTTTTACGAATCACCTTGAAACTCTGTTTTTCTCCAGCCTTGTTTATCACCAATCCATAAATCACAGCTGCAAACAAGACATTTTTGACCTTGACCTGTGTCAGGGTAAGCGACCTATCTTATCCTCCAGAGACATTTGTTTTCTGCAACAAGTTGTTGTACTGCATGCAGCATATTTGGGACAGAGTGTTGTTTGATTTGCTGCATCAAATCGTCTAAAATTACCTAAATTTCATTACATATCCAATTAACAAGAAGTCAAAATAACCAATACCATGAGTTCAAACACAAATGAGAATGCAACATCAGAATTTTAAAGTCTCTATTTCATGACAATTTCTTAAATTTCAATACAATGGTAAAGGATGTGCAACAGTTGCATAAATCTCACTAAATGAGTAGCCACCTTAAGTCAGCAGTGATTAGATGACAAGCAACATGCAGCAGTAAATGCCAGCCTGCAAGGATTAAATAGTTTTTTTAAAAGGTGGATCCTGATTATTTACAACGTCTGTTTTTCTGTCCCAAGGTCATACCCACCACACTGAAGCATCAGGCGTGGGAAAGCCCTTTTATGGAGTGTTGGTAACGTGAACACCCTCGGTGACCTCAGGCTTTATCCAGATGTCCCCCCATGTAAACATGTCTAAATACAGACTGCGACTGTGGAGTCTTGTCGCTCAACACACCTACATATATTACGTGTGTGTACTCAACCAAGACGCACACACACATTGCAGGAGCACCAGATGTTACTTCTGCCTCTCACCTTTGCTTATGGTCTGTTTTGGAGACCTTGTGCTTGACTTTTGCCCTCTGAATTCTCTGGAGGGTCGGACTGTTCGCTGTTAGGCTCGAGTCAGTTCCCACAAGACGTCTGTTACAGAGATTCTGCTGATTTTAAGGCCACCACCTTAATGAACTGACTACTCAGCTGGAGCGTGGTTTAATTATAAGTAAGTTGTATCCCTTTTAGAAAACAATGCAAAATTATTGCCCTGCATTATAGAAAATTTTGGCAGCACTACAAATGAGGCATTCAGCATTTTCTACCAAATAATTGATGGTGCTTTAGTGGATTCCCAGAACCTCACTTTCAGAATAACAAAGTAAACACCAAGCGGATCTCAGTTCATAGTCACACGCACTGTTTTTGGTACAGCTTGTTTTGTAGGAGCTTAAGCTGATCAAAATGTGTGGGCATGACATTCTTTGTCCTTAGCTGCCTTTGCGAAACTTGGGAATTATGAGAACGAAAGCTTTAAACTAACCACGGGTTTTATTGCCACTAGCCACTGAAATAATGCCATGCCATTTATGTTATAATCATTTCCTTTAAACTGCATTCCTGCACAGACTGGTTACACTGGTCTGGATGACTAATCTGCTGAGGCCTTGAAGTCGTCTTTTTAATGGTGCTAAATATCATTAGGAGCGTCTTTTTGATGTTCAGATGAAAAATCATTCATTGTTCATGTTGATTTACTACTTCTAGTAAACTACGTCAAGGTGGACTTTTTTTTTAAAGCACTTTCATCAACGCTTCACTTAGATTTTTTAAAATGTGCTTTATTTGATAATTTTATAAATGCACTTCTAGTTTGTTTCCATATGTTTTTTAGATACTTCTTTATCCATACATACCATCCATTTATATTAGCAAATGAGACAGCCTAAACCCATATAGAAACCATGACAAGTTCTCCACGATGCTGCCAAGTATCTCGATATTGATGTTGTACACTTGCAGGCTAAAGGCAAAATAAGTAGGCGAAAGATACTATATTACTGCACAGTTAAGGGAGCTGCAGAGTTTTTAGGCAATTTTCTGTGGGTTCACAGATGATTCCTTCATATAATGTGGGAATTTATTTATATGTAGAAGTCCTGCGATCAATCTTTAAAATTCAACAGTTCGATTGTGTTCCATTGCTCCTGCAAACTACCAAAATGTAAAGTCTGAGAGATTAAAGAACTGGCTCAGTCTGGTCAACCTTAAACTATGCTCATTGTTAACCCTCTGAAAGTTAAATAAATTGAAATAAAGTATCACTTTTTAGCATATCTATGACAGGGCTCCTTATCATGTCTAACTTTCTTTCTGAGTGATAATTTGACATAGAAATAATGCCAAATCACAGCACAGTCGTGGTTTTACCTCATAAGTTTTTGAAACAAGGTTTTGGTTACAAAATCAGTATTTTAGTGGTGAAGAGTAGGTGCTTCAAAAATTACTCTGAAGTGATTACTGGTTAACATCTAGTCTTAATTAGCACGTTTCAGTTGCTATTTCATTCCACTGTCTGACAACAGTAACAGAAAAACATATAAATGCTTTGTTAGGAATCGGCTGTATAAAAATACAGTGTGTGTGAGCACATACACCAAGAGAGAGACACAAACAGATGCAAAAAGTGATAGAGGTTAAGTTTTATTGAAGCACAAAACACGCGTCTTTATTGGTTTCGAATTGTTCTCAAAATTTCATCTCTGAATGTCTTTCATGTTTACAACCTTCACAAAGCTCTAACCTATGGGGGTACAATCAAATCTAATAGTAACATTAGCCACATTAGCTGTGTAATGTGCAAACACTGAGGATTTTTTTCAAAAATAAATGCAGTAAACTTGATCTTCAGTTCCTCAGATGCTGGGAGTGCATGAAGACTTGTACGTTCACTCTTGCAACCAACAGCAGAACATTGGGCTGCTTTTGTTTGTGGCTGAGATATTTTATAGTCAGCAGAGGTAGTTTCAGAAAATAACTAAACCTGGTGGACTGTGAGGCAGCTGCTTGTCTGGCTCATAGGCAGGTATGGTGCTTAGCTTTAGTTAAATTCTGACTGGATCGTACAGCTGGTGGGACATCAACTTGTGGTGGGCCTTGCAGAAGTGAAAGTCTTCATATTTCAAGAACTTTCATTTAAGTTTAAATCAGCCACAAAACACAATAAAAGGGAAATAAATGTTTTCCATCATAGCAGCACTATTGAAAGCAGGGTTTCCCACAGCGCGTGGACGCGGCAGCAGACTGAGCAGAGAAAGCGGGCAGCTCCACCTGCTGGCGGCGGAGTGATCTGCAGCCAGGCGGAGCAACACATCCTTCATTACGGAGCCGTCCGGAGTGAAGGAGGACAGGGAGGCGAGCTGTGAAGGCGAACAGATGTGAACCGGACTACGGAAAGAGAAGAAGCTGCTGTGGTAAAGACGGAGACCCTCTCACTCTGCTAATATGTGGCAACCCGCGTCGGAGCGACTGCAGGTAGGACTCGGTGCTGTGTGTGTGTGTGTGCCGGTTACCGTCGACGGGGCACCGGCGGTAAATAAACGGTCGAGCCGAGGTACCAGCGTCTGAAAGCCGCCGTGCTGCTCGTGGCTCCAGCCTGGACCGACTTGCTACGCGTTTTACGAGCGGCTGCAGTTGTTGTGTGTGGGCAGCAGTTCGGCTAGTCCGCTTGTAAATGACAGAAAATCGCATTTAATTTTCTGCTGGTATCTCTATGCTTCTGTTCCGGTGCTGTGTTCAAACGCACCTTTCCACGTTACGCAAGCCGGAGCCACCACGGTGCAACAATTTGTGCCTCCGCTGCATTCCGCTGCTAATCCACCGCTGGAAATTTTTTTCTTTCCTCTTGCACACTTGCATATATTTTAAAATGTCTACTTATGAGCTCAGGCCTGTTTCGTGCAGCCAGTGAGGGCAGGCCTTCTCCTCCCGGCTGGTTTTTGCTTCGTGCTGGATGCTTAAACCTCTTTGTTTATGTGTCAAACGGCTAAAAAGCATCCCGCGACCTGTTAAAACACACACATAAAACCCCCGTTAATGACACGTAGTGTGATATCCAGGGGTAAGCCGTGCACCGACCCTGGCTTCACGTGTCCTGAAGACGTAATGCTCTCCAGATGTCGGCCTGCCTGCCTGACTGGCTGCCAAGTGAACTTGCACAATCGACCCTCTTCTGCCCGGACGTCAAGAAAATGGAATCACGAATTATTAAAAACCGAGAGTTCCGCTGTTTGTCCTCCAGTCAGATGTTGGAGTTAAATCATCCCCCTTTTGAACGCACACAACGTGAACATCCACGCTGAGTGACCGCTCACAGCCACCATGATAACTGTAATGTGTTGCCTAGCAACCGCCCTCCATAACGGAGCTGATAATAATAATTTTCTGTCAGTGATGAACTAGTTGTTGGTTCGGGTTATTGAACGCTGCCCTGCGTGGTTTTGGGGATAAAATCACAGTGACATGCTCAACAAGTGTTGTAAATTCAATCTCATATTTTCCGTGGCTCGTTGCTCCAGTAAAATTTTCATGTGAGCAAGTGAATCATTCCTCGCTTTGCCAGCTGCACTAAAAGAGAACAGCTTTTACATAGACAGAAATTATATGAGGTCAACTTATTATGTTGTTTTATGTCACAGCAGTTGATATATTTATACTTTTATGTTCATGTTTAGTTTTAGTCTACCGCTCTCTGCTTTTATAACCATGTGCTGAGGAGCAATTCTCATAATAATCACTTTAAAATTGAATGTCAGAGTCTTATAAATTCCCTTGTATGTTTTTAAGTTGAAGCTCCACATCTGCAACTATCCACTCCCACCTGTGGAGCTCCAAGCAAACATAAAGTGTGGTGATCTTTATCCTCTGAACACCAGATTGTTGTTGTTGTTTTATTTGCTCCTGTCACATTTTTACTCACTGTGGGTTCATTTTTCACTGCAATATAAAGGCCTATAACTGTAATGAAACAGCACAAGTATGGCTAAAAGCAGAGAGAACTCAAAAATGTCTTCTGTGCTGTATGACACAGTTAGAATCACACATGAAAGACAAAAACAAAAAGTTGGATTTCTTTATTTGTTTTACAGAAATAGCAACAAACTGGAATCGGCATGTATATAACTTTTTTTCCAAGTGGCCTCGTGTTACCCATACTGGAAAAAAATGGGACACCACATGCTATATATATTTAACTGTTTACATTTTTACAACCTCTACAAACCAGCATTTTTCTGACGACTCTGCACATAAATTGTAGTAACATGTATTTCACTGTGCTGAATTTATCTTTCAACAACTTGCTAACATCTTGCTCCGCCGTATTCTGTTTTTGAGTTGTGCTGCATTTATTTTCTTGATCAAGTATGTGTTATTTTGCTCTCTGCCTCTCTCGTTGCTCCTCTCTTCTTTGCGTAAACACAGTTTGCACGTCACCTGCAAGCTTTCTGAATGTTTGTCACGTGATTGTTGGTCGGAGCTGAGTCAGCCAGTCATGGCTTCTCAGTTGTGCTGATGAGTGTAGAAATTTAGTATTTTCCAGGATCTGGTGCAAACGCTTTATTTTTGGCAAAATTGAATGGAGGCATGTCAAATGAAGTGTTTTCCATGAAGTATCACAATTTGAAGTTCAGATTTTGGTTCTGATGGAACCTTAGGTCACAAATGACACATTCAAGAACCAGTGCAAAGTTGAAGCTGGCAGATTTTTGGATTCAGAGGGTTAATGCCATTGTCATTTATTGTGTAGCCCCTTGTAACCAGGCTTACAAATTCTCTATAACTTCTCACCACTGGCTTGACATGTCTTAGTCAAAGTCATTTTTAGCCTTTGACTTTTGGATTTACCATATGGAAGCTCTGCTCATAATGTATAAGCAAAGGTATTCTTTAAAGGAGAACTCCACTGATAGTACACATAAAGTCCAGTTCTCAGACAAGTGTTGTAGTCAGTACCACTTAAAACGAGACTCACAATGCATGACATGCTGTTGATAAAATGTGGAACATGCAAACCATTGCACTGGGTAACCGAAACTGGCACCTTGAAACATACAAAACATGCAGTGTATACATAGGTAGCTAATATGTATTGCTAATATTCACTGAATCTCTTTCGGTGAAGAGATTTTTTTTACATCCTATCAGAATAGTCGTGTTGAAAAATAAATCAAAGCATGGTCAATTAAGTAATATTCCCATCGGTGGTCTCGATTTGTCTTGAAATATAATCTCCAGTCCTCTCTGTTTTACAACAAGATGTGACAGAGTAAACATGTGCCTGATCCTGTTCTTCAAAAAGTGATCATGAAACCAAGGTTGATCTCGAACTCTTTCTTAGCATATGTGAAGGTCTCAGAAGACTGAAAAACAACCCTGATGATACTGTCAGGGTTCCTTCACACACATTTTAAACAGGAGGCTTCTTTTACAAACTGGAGACGTGTAATTTGAAGGATGGAGGTATTTATGCTGCAATCGTGTCACGTAGGAGTAATTTTGAAACACAAATAGTGTTCACATCAACACCCAAGCTGTAATTATGACTGTGAAACTGAAACTCAGATATATCCAACCTGGAGTGCCCTATTATGGAAGTGCCCGAAAGTTGAGCAAATATGTGTGCCTCATGTCATGCTTTCGATTTGCATCGTGAGAAAGCCACTGTCCAGGTTTATGGTGTATGGTGCTGAATTTCTGGAGGGGAAAATGTAGGTTTGTGTGTTTAAAGAAATCATACTTTTTATAACCGGGGCTTGGCTCACACCAGCTTACCTCCTGGAGACCATCTGTGGCCAAATGCCGATAAACAGTTTGGCATGTTTCTCGTGTCCATTTCAGAACTATGAAACACTCAATGGCAGAGGTAAATTTGATGGATGACTTTGCAGGAGAATTTGGATAGACAAAGTGTGCTCAGGCTGTTCTGTTCCTATGGATTGTATACGTGGACTGTCAGCTTCTTTTGGATCCGTACATAGAATTTTAGAGTTCAGAGTTACAGTTTAAGAAGCAATGAATGATCCTTGCAGTGAAAAGTGGTTCTAGAACGATTGCAATACCTGGCCATTGCCTGGTTTGTAACCATGGCAACCCCATCCTTTAGACTGGTAACCTTCACCTCTTTTGAGTTGGGAATGGTGGGGTTTATGGAGCTGAATCTTTCAGTTAGCTGATATAGAATTTACCATTTCTCATTAGCTTGTTTGATTGTTTTAATTCACTGTGACATCCGTCCATATTATTCTCACTTGTGCTGTCCTCTGTTGCCATAGCAACACTTGATGTCTTGCTGCATTTTTGTCTCGCGCTGAAGCGCGAAGAGGAGGGGAAAGAGAGATACATGGAGGTGTGGGGGGTGAGGAGATACAGGTCATGGGCAGAGTTACGCAGTGACAAGCTGCTATGTTTGGGAGCAACAGGGTGTGCTGGTGTCTGCATTTTGTCTCCCAGTTTTTCTCTCCTTCAGTCTGTCCTTCTCTGTGTTCATTTCCCCATCCCTCCTACCTCCTACAACCGCATCCCTCAGTCAGTTTCGGGGGCCCTTCCTCCCCAGGCAGAGGCCACGTTAGTTCAGCGACAGATTGCACAATATTGCAGTGGTCTGGGAATGGCTACACACAGGCATATCCTTATATGCAAGTTGACGTCCAGCTCCAGCATGCATACACACACAACAACATGCTTCCTTTTTGAATATCCCTAGAACTACCAGACATCCGCCTTTCCTTTGTCAGCACTTCTCTCTTTAGCCATGGTTTCAACTTTTGACACTTTAATGTATGTGACTCTGACAAACAGGGCTGAGCAGATAAAAAGATGTGGACCTGACAGTGCAGAAATAACCGACTGAGGTCAAACGTGGTCAGAACCAGCCTCTGTTGGTTTGTGCATCTTTACCCGTTGCTGTGGCCATCTCTGTCTGTCTTCATTTATTTGTACATCGGTCTGTCTCTTTGTCTGTCTGAGGTTGCTATGTAGCCGCAGCTATGTTGTTGAGATTATGGTCTTCGTGGCAAAAGGAATTTGCAAGCAAACTGGCACAAAATTCCCATGGTTTCCTCGACTTTACAGAGAATGACAGAATTTGAGCCTTCCTATTGGTCGAAATGGCTCGGTCTCAGTATACATTTTTTTGCTCCACATTCAGGACAAATGGTAGCAGTTTTTGCTAACTCCCCAGCAAATATCAGTTTGCTTTTCTGAGTACAACATTTAAGCGTCTGCTGAAACTCAAGAGATATTAAAAGTGACAGCTGAGTTTCTTTGGATGACCAGACAGGACGATTGTTCTCATTTTTCTTTTTCACAAGTTCCATACACGCCTACTCATGGCGCTGATGTCTTCATGATTCCCATTCAACACCAAGTGGCATGTGGTTCTCGCTGGGAAGCAATATTTTAGTTACCAAACCAACCCATTTTTGGCCACAGTCCCTTAAACTTTACTTGTGAACGAGTACCGAAGCAGTTGTGTGTCAGTTCCTAATTTTCTCTGTTAAACTTTAAAATCAACTAAAATTATTTGGCAACTGCTTAAATAATCAATCAGTTGTTTGAATTACTTTTCAAGCAAATATACAAAACATTTGATGGTCCTGCTTCACAATGTCAGAATCTTTATCAGTTGCAGTTAGTTCAACATATGTGTGATAAAAGAAGTCATTGTAAAATGTGCCCTTTGCTGGGGGTGAATATTTTTCAGTATTTTTTGACAGTTTAGAATTCATGGAGAAAGTAATCAGTATACTGATTGATAATTATTGCTAGTCACACCTTTACATTGCTTTTTAAGTTTAAAAACAATCCGAGTGATTGACATAACTGAGATCAGCTGTAGCATGAATGTACCAGAGGTGTAATTTAAAGTTCTGAAATGATTATTCGACTTATCAAAAGCCAGTTCATGGTGTCTAATTGTTTAATTACTGAACAGATAGCAGACACTGGACACTCCACGCAGTTTTCTATCTGACGCTAGGTGGATAATACGACAGCAGGCCTTGCTTTTTTGTCATTAGCAACTCCTGTTCATGGTCCTAAACGACTGTTTAGGATGCCACAGTGGGTTCATTGTTTACGTCAAACAGTTGTTGATGTTTTTACTGCCAGTTAGAGATTGCCACCCTCAGGCTCTGAGGTTAGACTACTTTAATAGCCACTTCCTCCTACAGAGGTAACCCTCCAATCACAACGTCCGATCATTCACCTTCTCCCTCCTACGTGCCCCTGGTGCTCCAATCGTAATTGAGAAAAACATTTTCTCCTGTGTAGGGACCTCCCACAGTCCACTCTGGTTTGAGCTTGTTCAGACATATTTCCTCTCATAAACTGTCCCAGGATCAGAGGGGGAGGCTGTAAACACAGAGGAGACATCTTAGAAAGTTACACTGCCCAGTCTTTAGCATGCAGGGAACTGGAGGGGTGCATCCTACTTTTGGCTTTAGGAAGTAACTGCCACCACATGCTTCCTCCTACCCTACCTGAGGACCACAGTTTAATTCCTTCAGTGAGTTTACAGGAGGACGGATGTGTTTGTGTGTATAAATGGTGTCTGAGGCACCAACAAGGACAGGAAAAAGCTGGTTGCCAGTCAAGAGTTACGCAAGGTTTTAAGCCTCAAGAGGAAAGTCATTGTTTGGAAAGACGAGGTTTGTTGGTTAAACTGACCTCCTTCTGAGGAGGAAATTCATGAACAATTCACTTGATGTGTAACTTTAGCTCATGTCCTGTTTACTTGCTTGGAAGAGGCACAACTGAAGAAAAATATTGTAATCCTCATTCATTGAGAAATATTTCTGGATCGGATGTGGTGTTTTTGGTTTGATGTCTGTGTGATGCTTTTCTCCTGCTGTAGAGTTTTTGGTCACCAGTGGAAAGAATTGGGCAGTGTTTTTACATGTGTGTGTGTGTGTGTGTGTCTTTGATTTTGGATATAAACACATTGATGACAAAATACACACTCCTGCCAGTAGTTTCTTGCTATTCAACAGGTGGTGGTAGTATGACAAAAAATGTAGCAATGCACCATCAAAAAGCAGAGTAGAAGAAGCCAAGCAGGCAGTCATAGACGTAAACAGGTTCCATAATATATATACATAAAAGGGGACTTGCAAATGTTTTCTGAGGAAAGATTGCATTTAACATGTTTGTTTTGTGCCAAGCATGCTCATAGTTATTTTCATGAGGAATAAGAATTACAAGCACAACGTGTGCACAAATTTTATCACATGCAATGTGCAGTTGAGGATGTGATGCAGTGACATATCAGTGTAGATTCTCAATCATCCAGGTCATGTTAATCCTAAATACATCAGTAAAAGGCAGCTAGGGTTTTCAGAGGACAGAAATATAATGCAGTCTTGAGATCCCTCCCCAGGCAGTTTCACCATCATACAAGTCAACAATCAAAATTAAGTCACGTGACTCTCTGGTCATTGCTAAAAGTCTAAAGTCTTGTAAGGTCGTGCTGAAAATGCATAACTTGCACTCCCCAACAGTCAGTTAGAACCGAGGAAGGCCTTTTGGATGACATATGAAATGTCTTCAAGAACCAAAGAAGTTCTCTTTCCTTCTACTGGAGGTCTTAACAGTTCCCAGTGACTGTTGCTCATTGATTCCCAACAGTTTCATCACGCTTTCATGGATCTGCTCATTATTTTCCTGCTCATGGACAGTAAAATAATTCTTCTCCTGGACCATGTCTGACTTGACACCTGAATGTGGGGCTGTTGATTTTCCTCTTAAAATTAAAAGATGATCTGACAACAAACAGTGCTGTCCTACTGTCTTGTTCTTTGCCAGTACCCCTCAAATGTTCCAACAGCTGGTACACAGCTTTCTGCATTCTTTCTTCTCTTCAGGCTCTGTGCATGTGTGTCTGGGTTGGTGTATGCAGATGACATAGACTAATGTTGTTGACAAACTGTTTTGGTCTTGAGGTCGGTGTTAAGGTTCTAACCATATTTACTATGAGTCACCACACTTTGAGTTTTTGGTATGAACCAGTAGCCGTTTGTGTATCATGTGGTGTATTTTTTTTGATTATCATGCTTTTCGACACACTCGGCTTCTGCTGGATTCTTAACGTTATTTCCAGCTGTTTTCTACACTTTTGTCACGATCTCATCTTATAAACCCAACTTTGTGTGTCTCAGTAGGTGTGGTCGAGTGCCTGTTTTCACCCTGTTACGCAGTATCTTAACATGATATTGACCCGAGAACCACTTTCCTGTAAGAATGCTCCCTCAGGGGGCCGAAAGTTTGACTTACCATCTGTGACCTGTTAAGCTCATCACTGCAGGAGGCCAACTGCACAGGACGCCTTCAGAAGCCTGTGTTATTTCTCAGAAATGTGGTTGTTCAAGGACTTACCTGAATACACATATTTTTAAATACCAAATTCCCGATTTTTTGGTAATGGAGAGCCTTTGAAATATTTGGATGTGCGCTTATCACAGAGACACTTGGAGAGCAGTCATTCAAAATTAGCAAGCAGCAGTAGGTCCATTTGGCTAAGCTTAGTCATCCACCATAATTTTATGCATAATAATTTTTTGTAGATCTCTCAGAAATATAATTAAATATTGTGGATTAAAGTTTATTGTAAGTACTTATTTTAGGTAAATGTATATTCTATAGTCCCGAGGAGCCGTAAAATCTAAACAACTGAATTTCTTTAAAGTCACTCTGTAGGAGTTCTGGCAGTATTAGTCTGTGTTTCTCTTTATTGTAAGTTCTCTGCTCTATAAATACGCATTAATCATGAGTACAGGCAGCAACGAGTCAGTGTTGATGCTTTTAGCATCACAGTCATACTGCTAAATATGTCAAAGTTTGGTGTTTTGACAGTAAACGTCATAACTGGCTTACAAAGGGCCAAACATTTTCATATGATTAACAGTAAGTCTAAATATATCAAGAGGAGAAGGAACTAATTTTAAACTTTAAGATTAGATTTAAAATCATGTGCACTGAAAAACACATTTCACTTTTATGACTTTTACAGCAGCTTGCCATTTTGTTTTGTTTGAATGCCAACAAAAGAATGAAAATATTTCTATGTGAAGAAGTCGCCTAATGGCATAATAAATTTAAGCCCAGTCTTACTCTCAGCTCATACAGCTGCTTTGTTAGAACCCCTCTAGCCACATTTGAATGCTTTGGGCACCCTTTAGCCCAGCAACAGACACAATGAGGAGGTAGCCAAATGTTCTCTGGTGGTGCTGCCACTGTCACTACTTTTAGGTAACGAGACATTTGCCTAGTAACTGGTGCTTAATGTTGGTAAAAGGTTTATTTGAACCCAAACCATGTTTTTTTTTTTTCCCTGAGCCCAGTACTTCTACCTAAACTGAACCAAACAGTGACTGAAAACGAAAGTAGACAGTCAGTGAAAACAAAACTTAAATCACAAAATGAAACAAAAAGCATACAAACTAACCCTTGTGTTTGTCGGCATGAAATGTTGATGTGGGTGGCACTGTTGCCAAAGGCCACGTTGTGTGTATCTCTGAGACGCCAGTGGGTTTGACAAAATAGAAATATTTGACGCCCTATGAATGAGAACAGGTTGTAAATTTTGTTGTGTTTTGGACACTTCTTAAAGCAGTCTTCCTAATAGATCATTGATTATTAAAAGTTACATTAACTCCTATTTTCTCATTAATGCCATAAATCTGCGTTATTGAGAATAATCTGCTAAGAAAGAAAAATCTGCCTACTAGGACGATACACTGCTAACATGGTTTGCACTGTGTAGTCTTGCTTCTTCATAATACAGTATCTTAGCACTGTGACTGAGTTATTTTGTGAAATGACAGAATAAGGAGCTGTAAAATTAATGTCACCACCAAGTAATTGCTTTGAATCGGCACCCTGTGGATTCATCATTTTAGAAGCCACTTGCTTTATTTTCTCAAGTATGAGCAGTTATCCATGTGTGCATGAAACACAAAAGTAATTGAGAAAAAAAAATGTTATCTCAAAACGCAATGGAAAATGCAGTTTACTTGTATTGGAACATTATTTTTAGGAGACTTGGCTGAAATTTAATGTACATTTCAGAAACATGTCGAAGTCAAATGATGATATTTGTCCGAGGTTGTCAATGGAGGTTCCAAAAAAAATCCAAAAAGCTCAAGGCATGGGTGTTGATCGTCTCTTATTAAACTCTGGCAGTGTTGTTACTTTCAAATGTCCTACCATTAGATTAGCGATTGTTTACTTTAGTGAACCCTTGAGGCCCTTTGTGCCAATTAATGTGTCACATTAGTTGCACTAATTGCAGAGAATGTGAGTCTTTCAGTAAAATTCAACATTTCCATGGAGGTAGGGCATCTGAGCAATTGCCTAATCATCGGTCTTAAAGCAAAGCTGTTTTTCGTGATACTGAAAGAGGACCATTGTTTAGAAGTTTCATGTGTTCTTGTGACAGCAGCCATAGTTGAACATCTATGTGTGAAGTGTAGACAGGACCCTCGCCTTGTGCCAGCTCCAAGCCAGCCCACACTGGAGTGATGGAGACAGAGAACCTGCCTGGGTCCAAGATAAAGTCAGAAATAGAATCAATAGCAGCCGTAACTTGATGAGGAGACTGTTGGGACTTGAGAAATAATATTAAAAAAAAAAAACATTAAAATGCAGTGAAAATATTGTGAATAGAATTCCAGCGTTACTCCACAAGCAGCCCTCCGCTCAGGCCTTTTGCTCCAGATGGGGGGTGAAGGAGTCGGGAAGCCCACCACAGGCCCCCCGCCTGCCGCCAGCCCTCCTCCCACCCTGCTCCCGCCGTACCGGGGCCAACCGCAGGAATGCGAGCCGCTGTCAGGAAGCTGTAAAGTGCTGACGCGGAGGTCAGCGAGCGTTTACACACATGTGGCTTTACTTTCACAACTCCATCTTGCTTTTTCTCCTTCATCTGCGCCTCGCTTTTTTTCTGGCCTTATCTTCCTCCTGACAGGCCCCTCTCCCCCTCCTTCTCTGTATTATTCTTTTGTCGGCTCCAAGCTCCGTTGTGGTGAGTGTGCAGGTTGTAGGCTCCACTGTACAGCATCATCTTAATAGAGCAGTAAATTGGCCCCAAGTGTGAAGTTGTGCTTTTAGCTGTATCACTTGACACATCTTTTATACACCATACCACAACTGTTCGAGCAATTTGTAAGAACAAATAGAATTCAGATATAATCGGAAACCTTTAAAATAATAACAGTGTAGTAGTATTTTAAAGATACAGTATAGATGCTGTTATGTGCAGCTGAATTACATTTATTTGCAGTCAGCTTAATGTAACAGTATTTGATGCAGTGATGTTGAAAGTGAACACCAAACTTATTTCTATAAGTTGACTGAGGATGTTCTTCTTGGCTGAAGCAACGGTGAAGATTGATGATAGCCTGCATTGGCAGGATTGGCTGTTTTCATCGCCTGAAAATGTTGACCATCTGTTGCGTAAAAAATAGTGTTTGTGCATTCCCCCAAAGAAAATGACTTTGAAGTTCCACAGAGAACAGGAACCAGTGAGTGAGAGCATTTATAAAAGTGATCTGTACTTAACGAGAAACTCATTTTTTCTGCTGTAATACTCTTAATCACGTTCATTGTTGATGTATTGTGTTAAGACAGGTGATTTTTAGAACAGGACACATTGTGGAACTTTCCTGTTTAAAACTAGTTTGTGTTTCTGTTGAGTTGAGAGGTTTGTTAAAGGGCCGGGCTATAGGATTTAGGGGGATTCTTTTCCAGAAATGGGATATAATTTTCAAACTTTTGTTTCACGATTTTAAATCACCTGACAATAAGAATTGTTTTGGATTGTTTGGAAATTTGTTACAGACATTTGTGGTGCGCAGTTGATGAATCCCATTGAATTTGATGATCCTGTGACATCTCTTGCAGCACACATGGCTGGATTGCCATGGAAATTTCTATTCACATTCAGGTCATTCGCAGGATAACTTCTGATCACTTTGGTGAACCCGGACTATTCGTCTAGCAACACCATTCATCATTTTTTACTAATAAGTACATATAAACATGCTAATATGGTGAACACAGTATAAATATATCTTGCTAACATCCGCAGGTCAGCATTTGGCTCAAAACACACCACCACAGTGCAGCTGGCATGGCTGTATAGATTCTTAGTATTGTCTGTAGGGTAAAGTAGCAAGCAATAACAAATGTGAGAAAGAACGGGAATGCCATCCAATATCCATGAATGCAGCAATTCCCTCACATGGCGACTTAGTCCCCTAAGGCAGGCATGACCAGTTAATTTATCCCACTGACTTATTACACAAAACCTGTGAAAAATAGTTTTGGCAATTCAAATGTCACCCAGGGAAGCTTCAAAGAGGGACACAAGTAACAAATTGCCAGTAACTGTTTTAAATACTACCACAAGGTAACTTCTCAAATGTTATAGAACAACAATTTCTTTTCATGATTTCATTGATGGACGGCTGGACCAGTGAAGTGTTAAAATACAAGGTTAGGGTGCAGACACCTAACCCTGCAGATACGCCACAGGCTTAAACCTGCCTTTTTCTGTCTTAGGTATGAAAGTCCTGATTTCATTAACTGCTCAGTTTTGCCTAGACTGTTTCGAGGAAGCCCAGAAATTCCGCAGGGTACAGTGCACAGGGCCAGATCCACCATGTGGTTCTGCTCGGCTTCAGGAAACTCTGGCCCTGGACTGTAGTATGAGAGCAGGCGGCCTCACTTGTTTTGATGGAGACAGAGAGAGCAGAGCTCTCTTCTTCTGCTCTTCACATTCCACTTGGAGCAGAATAAACTTCTCACACCATCTCACTTCCAGGTTTCATCTCCAATTTTCACCACTGAGATGTATTTTCTTTGTATGTGAGGGTAAATTGTGTTTTTGATCAAACGAGCTTTAAACATAAAATCAGGATTTTTTTAAAACCCCCAAGCTGATGGCAGGTTTATGGAGCATTGAGTGGCATTCTTTTCTATCGTCATATTTCATACTGTAATATATATTTTTGAGACTTCAGAGTGGTGACATTTCTTATTCTGCATTGCATACTTCTAGTAGATAAAAATTAAAAAATGCTGATGTTTGTGGAGGTTGCAATTTTTTGAGCCTTGAGCAGTGTTGACAAGGAAAGTCTGAATGTTGAACCATAGCCATGTTTACCTTAAAGCTGCTTGATGGTAAATTTCTAAAGTACTGTGTGTATCTTTCTTTCTCCATCAGCACTTTCAGACCATGCTGAAGACCAAGCTAAATGTGCTGACGCTGAGGAAGGAGCCATTGCCCACGGTGATCTTTCATGAGCCCGAGGCCATTGAGCTCTGCTCTACCACACCGCTCGCAAAGAGCAGGACCCATGCTGGATACAAGGTAGGATCACATGAACCTAATAATCCTCAAATCCATTCCTGTTCCTGAACACTAAATCTTTAATAGCATTATTAAAGCCATAATCCAAATGTTTTTCCTTTTCTTTTTGGTCACACAAGTTTAATTAAGTTCCACTGTGGATTCCTCAACACACAGAAAATCTGAATCACATCCTTAAATGATTATATTAAATGTCTGTGTGGGCACACATGTGTCCTGGCGTGCTTGTTTTCCTCCTCTCTCTGGCTCTGCTAAGTGTCTGATGTAGAGTTTGATCCAATGAGCTGTTTGACTTGCAGCCTGTTCTCTTTTCTCTGTCCTCAAAACAGAAAACAAACAGGCCTGCAGATCAAAATAGCAGCTACACTCTGTTATTACACATAACGCTTCTAACCAAGACTTTGTCTTTGTGTATTTGACTGTCTTGTGCCACGGCATTGTAAGCAGAACAAATAAACAGACATGAATGTGGGCACTTGTAAGACAACTTCAAGTGACTGTGTGGGTACGAGGATTGTGTTTTGTGTGTTAAATGTTGTTTTTGGTCACTTATGCTGTGTCATTAACAAGCACGTTGGAAAAGGAGACCTTTCCAACTTTACCCAACCAAAATAAACTTTTCATATCTGGCAGCTGCCTTAAAGAGGAAAAATAATTACCTCTTGAAAATATTGCCAAGAGACACACACATGGAACACACAGTCTCCATGCTTGTTGTTGTGCTTGTTGGATCACTGTATAGAAGAGTTAACATGAGCACAGACACACTATCATGTACACACAGTCACACTCATATGCAAATACGTCTTGAAAAAACTATTCCCAGGGCAGCTAAGAGACCAAAATGCTGAGTCGTCTTTGGCACTTCCCAAAAGCTCCTAAAATTCAATTGTAACATGAAGTGAAAGTCAGTAAGAGAGCCTTTACTGGCAAAGCTGAGACATTTGGTCTTCCTGGGAGACACAAACAAACCAGCAGAGTTCTTTCTGTACAGGTGGCAAGAATTGCCCTCTGGCCACTTTTGTCCCACATATTGTTGTAGTTATCTTTGTGGTTATTAAATACTAAACAACAATAGGATTTTTCAAGTGAGAACTAATGCTTTGGAGCAAAACACTTTTTTTTTTATACTGATTATTTTTAAGGTCTGGTGAAATGACAGTTAGGGTATCTTTAGCTTAACCCACACCTTGAAGTAATGAGATCACAATAGGTTTTCCAAATATAAAAATACACACTTTTTAATCTATGATTGCTCTATGTACTGCTGCAAACCGTTAGCTAATGGATGTGGGTTGTATTTTAGGATAACAAGATTGTGTTGGCTACTGTGTGTTTGAATGTTTTGTTCCAGGTTGTCAATCATAGATGCAGAGAGAGTCTTCTTCCTGAAGGGGTGTAAACAGCATTTAAAACTACTACACAGCAGCCACAATGCTATACTGAAAAACCAAAACACACATTCTGTGGATTGTATTACTGTATAGGAGAGGTTGTATGCTTGTGTATGTATGCTATACTGTATATATAAGTGTGCATCATACTTAATTTCCCAACTCACTCATCGTGTTGCATTGAGACAAACCACCCAGCAACTTGGATAATGTTTTGATTTTCAGATATCATTACAAAGCGTCCAGCGCTAAGCATCCATGTATCCAAACTTAACTGTCTGATTCAGTGGGAATCAAGCTCGTAGCGACACACAGCAGCCTGTTGTTTCGTCCTGTTGGCAATCACTGGCATGATAGGAGATAAATATTGATATATCGCCTAGGTGAATGCTACACCCAGCTGGATGTGGTATCCCTCTCTGTCTGGTGTGAATCTCACCATCTACTCACTGCCCGTTCCTCCTCTGTGCTCACACTCTTTCCAGCACTGCTGAGATTGCCAAAGCCGTGTTGCCGTGGATACCACTACATCTTTTCAGCTGAATACAGCCACTAACAAAAAAAATTCTTTCCCTCATCTGTCTGCGACCTCCTTATGAGTGTATCTGCCCCGCCGCCTGTATCTGCTGGCTTGTGTAACTTCCTGTCTGAGTCACTACCTGCCTGTCTGCATATCTGTCTGCCCACCTGCTACTGAACCTCTGCTTAAACTGTTACTCCTCAAAGAGACGTTATTGTCTTTTCACTGCAGAAAACTGAGGAATTATATTAGTCTTTTTGGACTCCTTGCCGTCCTTCCTGCTCAGCTTTTATATGGTACAACTCAATATGATCGCATTTATTATCCCCATGGAGTGTTTTATATTCCCTGTCTTTCATTTCTCACCTGTTTCTCCTTCACTTCGTCCTCTCTCAGCTCCCAGTTGTGCTTCCAGTTTACAGGCAGGCAGAAAGGCTGGCTGATTGCTGCTGTCTGCCTGCCAAAGCTAACAGCTAGCAAGGATGAAAGGCCACCTCTCATTGCCCTGCCTTCCCTGCTGCTGTCAAAGGCGTCCACTTCACATCCATTGAGAAAATGTGTTCAATGCGCTCTACAACTGCACCAGTGCCATAGTCATACTCCATGGCAATGATGAAATGACTCTGGAGTCTGCTCAAAAAGCAGCTCACATCCTTACACATAATTTTGTTTAGTTTGGATTTAATTTGCTCCCCACTTCCCAAGAGTAAAGAAAGAATACATGATCAACCTTTTTATATGTTTTCCCTTTTCACATTCACTTTTGGGAATATGCATTTCATTTGTAGTTGGTATTCACTTTTAACACTCTTGTTTGTTCACAGTTAGGTTTCAGAGTTGTCACACTGGGGTCCTACTAGTCCAATTAGCTTCTGTAAATATGTGCTTTTGCATTTAGCCTCTTGGCATCACGTGTATACACTGCATGAGAACACAAATGTCAGATTCAGGCAAGGCTGTAGTGTCCAAGTCAGCTGGTCGACTGGTCAGACGCCAGCGTCCCTTTCATAAGGAGAAAAGTTCCACATCAACAGTCTTCATGAATAATGTAGTATATTTGGCAAGGGGGTGGGTGAGGGTGGGGACAGACTTCCTGTGAATACCCCCATGTTTTCACAACTTTATGACTACTGTGCAACTTACTTAACATTTGCTGAACATTTTCTGATTTGGGTTCATACTGATTGACACTGTGTAAATGAAGTTGTTGGTGTGAATGCATTTTGGTAAAACAGAAGAACAAAAAGTTGAGTGTAAATTTTACAAACAGCGTATTTTGATCTACAACCAACATGGCATATCATCTGAAAACAGTAGACTAACTTGTCTGTGTTATATTCCTATAATAGCTATTGTACTGGGGTCACCAGGTGATCTAGTTCTTGATTCAGAAAAAATATGAATGTGGGCAGGTGCGAGCTGGCGGTACCCAGTCTTTTTTTTTTTTTTCTCATGACCAGGTGATTGATTAAAGAGTAGATATCATTTCAGTTGACCAAGATTTTTTTTGGTTTCTTTTGTCTTTACAGCCACAGATTCAGGTCCACCTTGCATTTGTAACAGCCCACTGTTAAGACATAAAGTATGTGGTTGGTAGTCTGGAGACGTGTTATTATGAATGTTCAGTGAAACCTAATGACCCATCATTGGCAATGAATACCCTTCGCCATAATGTTACTTAAAAATGTATTTGTATTAAAGTTGTTCAGAGGTGAAACAAAGAATTGGCAAAGCTAGTCTACAGACAATTAGGCAGCAAATATTGTGTTTATAAACTAATTTCTCAGAAATTGTGTCTAACCCTCCCCAGTTGCAGCTCTTAAAAATGAAAGATTTGCTGCTTGGCTTTGTCTTATGTTTTTTTCTGTCATTTTAAATGAAATTATAAGATTTATACTACTCTGATGTCCTGTTGGGAAAATACAAGGCGATAGCCAGGAGCCAGTTTCCCTAGCTGAAAGCAAAGACTGAAAGCAGGGGGAAACGGCTAGTCTGGCTCTGTCCAAAGGTAACGCAATCCTCCTAACAGCACTTCTAAAGCTCACTAATCAACATGTTAAATCTCATTTGTTGTGCAAAAATGAGGAACTGTGGTTTCACGGGGCTGAAGCACTGGATTATGAATAAAAATAGCAGTAACTTCCTTGTGCTTAGCCAAGTAGCTGCAGACTGTGGTTGCATATTTACGGTACAGATGTGACACTGGTATCAATCTTCTTATGTAACTCTTGGCAAAAAAGCAAAAGTTTATTTCCCCAAATCTGAAAGTTCCCCTTTATGGTTCAACATTTTAAAAATATAATAGAAATAATGGTTCCTGAATTAGTTTTAGCTTCTTCAGTTTTAGAGTCCAGATATTTTGTCTAACAGAGCTGTATTACATGATTGCATGACTTTATTGTCAGTAACACCTGTACTTAATCAACTATTATAGGTCAGAAGGTCTGTTCGAAGTTGAACCACAAGCTATGACCATATGGTTTTGCTACTTTTGCAAGGCATAATTGCACTTGTATGTAAACCAAACCAGTGATAGTGTGTGATTCTCCCTCGATAACGTCATTCACACTGGCAGTCCATGCAGGACAGGCTGGTCCTACCATGCTTCTATCTAATCTGTGAGGCAGAGAGACTTTTTTGTCTCTCTGCACTTGGTATTCTGATGTCAGTCAGTGTGCGGGACGTACCGTCACTCCTCCTCCAGTGAAAAGAGAACAGAACGTACAGTGATGACATTTAGATGATTAGCAACCTCCGGGTGGAGATGACCAATGCTCCAAGTTCCCATTGGAATGTGTGTGTATTTATATATACATATATCCATGTTTTTGTGAAATGCAACCTTTGGATTCGTGCTGTCACATTTATGTATGTGTTTGTAGATTAAGAGAGGAAAGATTTGTTGACATGCTTACTTTGTAATCTATGATGCTCTGCAAACAGTCCTAGATTATGTCTTCTGTGTATAAAAGAGCAGATAGTAACTGTCTTCAGACATCATGGCTGATGCACCAGATGTTCATGAGGGCAACAGACATGTTTCTGTTTAAAAGAGAGTTTTGCTTTTGTCCACAATGATGAGATAGTTGCTCTATGTTAACTTTACAAAATACAGTGTCAGTTTCTCATTGATGCTGGTTATTTCAGTTCTTGGACATAGACTAAATCTTGCACATGTGTAGACTGGATTGCAAAGACAGTTAAGAAAGCCCAAAGCCCGCTGAAGGCTGTTCTGTGTTTTTATTTGGAAAAGCCATTATCTTAATTATGGTTAAACAGAAAATTTGGGAACATGGCAAAATTATTGAATGTCAGACAGAATATATCATGTTGGTTACTTTAATGTCGGCATGAATTAAAGGATTAAAATTGTTTGCATGGAAACTGGAGCAGAGAGAAGTTCAGAGGCAGTCTGGATTCTGGTTCAGGTTAGCTGTAGCGTTGTCTCTGCTGGCACTACTACTCCTCAGTGCAGGAGCCAGACTGGGCTGCAGTTCAGGGCTTCCCTCACATCCACTGATTGACCCAGCCTTCTTGGCTCTTCCCAGATGAAAGATAGTGATTTCTGGATAGTGAGGCAAAGTTCTGTCTCAGGTCATCATGTCTTTTGCGTCTGTTACTCACTCATTTTCACTGTTGTATTTCATATCTTGGCCTGGCCAACTATATGATCCAATATTCCGCACATTTGTGATCCATGATAAAATGATCTAAAAATATGCAATTTTGGCTCAGATGCAGATACACCCATCTCTATCTGTAGTCACTCTGTAGTCTTGAGCAATGGCCTGCCAACAACTCTGTTTGATTGGTTACACATCATGAGTAATAGAAAATCAATGCTAAAGAATATGTGTTGAAACGTTTTCTGCCATTATCAGCATCCCCTTCGGTATAGGAAAACAACAACCTGCACGCTAAAAATGTTTGCCATTTGCCTGGTTATCTATTTTTATGATGGTTGTTGCCTGCCTGTATGCAAATGTTCCATCTAAACAGTATCCCCTTCACCATTTTAAAACCGTATCCCCTTCACCGTTTTGCAGGGGCACCATTGCTGCATCTTGTGGTTCACAGTACCTTAGAGGATTGTGATTGATTTAAAGAAATACACACATGCCAGGAACATTTTCTTCCCTACCTATTGCGAATGATAATTGGGCGCAGCCCTTCTCCCTTGTGGGGAGATGGTCTCAACAGTTTTGAGAGCAGTTATGGAAACTGGATAATTCTGTTTTTGCTGTTCCTGCCTCAGTAAAATGGTGCAATTATGGCTTTTTTTAAGTTAACATGTCTTTCAAACCTGCTGGCGGGTTTTAGGGGTTCAGAGGGTTAATAACATTGCCTTGCATATTTCTCCTTACATAACTATATTTTGTAGCCATGAATTGGCATCAGTGTCACCAGAGTAAAAAGTTGAAGTGTAGCTCAACTTAGACAAATTTTATTGCCATCTATGGAATACGGCGAATCTTAGCCTGCAGGAGGCTGTATGGATGGGAGTGAGAATGTGAAAGCTCCTTTCATATACACTGAGGTGCTCCTGTCTTGACATTGAAACACTCAGACTCTGTACTGATACACACAGCACCTTCATCACACAAGACAAACAAGCAAATACACATAGCAGTTTAGAAAAAAAAAAAACATCCATCTTCGCATGCCATGACAAGCAGAGCCAGCTGCACTGTGCTGATTCAATAAGTTTAGAGGAATGTTAACAACCTCCTCAGGAATGCTGCATTCCCAAGAAGTGGATTCCCAGTCATGTTGGGGGATCCAGACACAGGGGCCTACTGAAGGAGAACACCAGGATAACCTCCACCTCCAGCAGTGGGATGGTTGTGTTATATCTTTAGAACATGCTGGATGGTATTGGTGTGTGGCTCAGTGAAGGTCTTTATTCAGATGACATGGCCCACACTAGACTGACAGTGGATATTTGGAGGCCAGTGCAGTAGAGAAATTAATATTTGAGAACTTTAAAAATCTAATATGTACTTGATTTCTTTAGTTTTCACAGAAACAGTAAAATATATGGCCCATATATGTTCCGAGAGGGACAATTGAAAGCTGACATAAACTTGTTGGTGCGCTTATCAACTATGTGTTTTGTAAAGATATAACTGTTTATCAGAGAGCTGTAGAGGTGCTGATTTGTGGCTTTTGTCATCTGCACAGGACCAAGCTAGCTGTTTCCTAGTTTCTATGCCAAGATAAGTTAGCTGATTGCTGCCTCAAGATTCATATTTATTGATATGTTGCACCGATATGAGAGTGCTATCAATCTTTTCATTTAACTCAGTAAGAAAAAGAATAAAATATTTTGGACTATCCCACTAAAATATGCTTGTATCAAGCTTTATAAATATGTGAAAACATCAAAAACACTTGGTCATGAAAATACCTGGCATTATCCTGTTACTACTAGCCTCTTGTTTATCCATCTTTTCTAAATTACCTGAAAGGTTAGCTTTTTGGAAGTTACAAGTTTCCTTTCCTCTGCAGATGGTATTGGGTAATTTACTTACATTTGGCAGTCATAGTCAAATCACCACTGCCAGATACAAATCTGAAATGTTTCCAAATAGTCAGCTATTGAGGAATGAACAAAAACAATAGTATTTTCACAGTGACGTCTTATCTCTCGCCGTACAAAATTTGGATGGAACAAAATGTGACTGGGGGGCGAGGGGACAGGCACAGGCCACCTGTTTTGTCTGCACCACCTGTTTGCCCTTGGACCAGTTTCTGGGAAAGTGCCGAATGCTGAAACGACACAATCGAGGAGTGCTGCTGACTGTTTGTACCTTCACATCACAGTTTGTTCCCAGACCTGATCCAATAGGACCAAGCTGCTTTCCTCAACAACTGCCTCCTGGTTCCGGTTTCAGCCCCTCTTCCTGTGGTCTCTGCCCCTCTTCTTCTTCTTTCTCCATGTTTCCAAAGCCTCTCCGTAGGGACAGGTATCTCCTCATTGACTCTTCTTGTTCTTCCTTTTCCCAAAGCACCTCCTCTTTCCTTCTCATCCCTTCGATTCCTTTTTCTGCTGATAGCGGAACCAGCTGTGGCTCCAGCAGCAGCTGCCCTCTGCTCTACACCTCACACACACACACACACACACACAAACGCACACACACACACACACAGGCAATGCACACTGACATAGACAGTGTGTGTTGTGCATGAGGAAACCAGGATGTTCCCGTCTCTTCCCACTGGCTTACTTGCTGGGCTGCGGATGTTTTCTCTGTCTCCCTCTGTGTATCCTTCACTTTCTTCTGTCCTCTTTCGCGTCCAGCTACTTTTTATCATCTTTTCTCCACATCTGTTTACACGTAGGTCTGTTAGTTCTTTAGCATTCCACAATTGTTGTGTTTACATCCGTTGATTCATCAAAAATGTTAAAATCTGTTTGCCTCATTTATCACTAAACACAGAGAGCCTTGTTACTGGCATACACAGTGGTGCAAGAGTGAATGTGTTGGAATGCATGCTCCACAGTGTTTAATGAGTAATAGATGCAGACTATTTTTGCAGTACTGTTAACGTGCAGGGTACAGCCTGCCACATTGTGGTTTGGGCGAAATTTTTTTTTTTTTTAGAAAATATTAGCGTTGGATTAATCATGTCTCTCTAACAGTATCATACACCGTGACCAAGGCACACCACTCTTGTACACTTTCACTCCATTTAACAGAAGTGAAATGTTACGATTAACCCCAGGGAGCACATTAATAGCAACAGAAGCTTAGTTGTAAAACCTGTTAGAAAAGTCAGTTTGAAAGCGATTTATTCAACAGAGTTCTGCCTACAGACTACAGATGCGTACTGTTTATGGATCTATGTATGATTTATAGATATCTGCACGTCTATCTGTCCCTCAGCTAACCATTCAACAAACCGTTCTGAGTGGCAAGACAGGTTCATGTCAGCCCCAGCTACTGGTAATGCTAGTGAGCTAATCTTCTAGCCTGTTTACTACTGGCTGTTAGAGCTGTTTTTACACTGTTAATGTACATACGCTGCACAGGCTGTGGGTTTGCTGATGTGTTGTAGTGGATATAGGTCTGTAGGACTGACAGATCTTAATGGAATTTGTCATTTTTGTTTTGCTGTGTTTTGAAAGTTTTCTCGGAAAAGTCATATTATGTTTTCTCAGTGATTAAAAAATACAAGTTGAACATTGTGTAAGTTCTGCTTACTTGCTGTCTTGATGGGTAAGCATTAAGAAATGCTGTGTATGCAGATAATTTAGTAACCATGGTAACCTGTGTCAGCAGGAAGGGATTTCCCAAAGATATCTGTCAAAACTATGGGCTTGTTGGTTCTTGTATCCTCTTTGGTGAAACTTTGCAGTTTATTAAGTCCAGTAAAAGTTAATGACAGCAGTCCCACAGTTATACTTGTCATTAGATTGTGTCATTAGACACCTGTATTCCATCCTGTATCTAACCCGTCATTATTTAGAACAAGTAATAGATTTGGAGCTCAAAAATAACAATTATGCCAGTTAGTTATGTTTGAACTTCAGTGAGTTAGCGGTCAGTCTGTTTAACTTGACTTGGTTTGTTAGTAAAACATCAGTGGAAACACAAACTATTAAAATTGAAATTTTTCCTTTGTTTTACATAAGGGATGCAAATTATGATTTTCTTGTTTTTTGTTTTTTAACCAAGCACACTTAACATTGGCTGCAAAATTGGCTGAGTTACATATCCATTCGGCTTCTGAAACACTGTCCTGGTGACCGGTGGTTATCTTTCAAAAGGACAGAAACGATTAACCAGTACAGAAGTCTCTGTCATGGTGCGTGTTGCTATTTAAACCCCCAAAATGCTCTCTGCTTGCTAACACAGAACTGCCTTTAATCTGAGCGACAGCAAACTAACAAAAACCTGTCTCAAACAGTAGAATACTCCCTTGTCCTTTAACTTGCCATCAATACATTTCTAATCAGTTAAATTATTAAAGGCACTTAATCAATTGACTATTGTTTTCCCGATGACTGATTGTTTTCCCTACTCCACATCAAATTAACCAAACTACAGTTGTGAAAACACTGGAAAGCTCACCTATTAGCATTCTATATCTCATTTAATTAATCCATACAAAATTCAGTATGACCAGAGCTTTCCTAGAGTCTCAACAAGATGCATGGTGAAGATACACTGGAGTGCACAACATTTCCAGTCTTTGTTTTATGCTAAGTTAGCCAGCTGGTGACAGTGATTTCATGCCGAAATTGTCACCTGGGCAGTAGCAGCCTCCTTCTCTAACTCCTCGTTGTCTTATAGTACAAGTAGAAAAGTAAGCAAGGCTCCCAAAAACAGGTCTACTGAGCTGCCCAGCTGTCTTCATCGATCATGTGACCTTTGCCTTGCAGGTGGTAGCAGGCCATTGAGAGCCTCCCAGAGTAACAAAGAGTGAGCGAACAGAAAAAGACAATACCCCACCATAAAACCAGAGTCAGTAATAGTGGCCACATGTCTCACCACACATGCAAATGCTTAACCATGCTCCTCCTCTCTCACAAACATTCTCAGTGCCCTTCTTTGGGTTTTATTTTGTCTGTTCTGTGAAGCAGGTATATGTTCACATTTTGTGCCTCGTCTACAACAGCATTCCACTGGATAGTTTGAATTTCAGTTTCACATAAGTTTGTTTCATAAAACTTTTTTTCTCCCTTTTCTGTCAGCCTGTTTTTCTCTGTGTTTTTGTATTCCTCTTTGCATTCCTTCTTTGCAGCCCCCAAGGCCTTCGTTCCTGTGACTGATCTTTATTTCTGTCTCCATATTGCTTCACGTGGAATCAATATTTTCAGCTTGATGGTATAGAAATATTTACAGTCTGCCAGAAGATAGTGCAAGACAGTAGAGGGGATGTGAGGATAGAAGAACGTCAAAGGAGGGAGAGAGTAACAGATAATGGGAGTACATGGAAAAAACAAGTGAAAGAGAGAGGAAAGAGTGCAGGAGAGACACATGGAAAGTTGAAACAAAGGCGGGGGGAGATTTGTAGACCTCTGGAATGATTTAAGCTGCCTGCCTAACTTGCCAGCACTGAGACGACTGGTGAGCAGGCTGCCAGAATGGAGGACAGCAGATGTGTTCTTGTCTGGGATGGATGGATTGATGTATCAATTTTATCCAGGACCTGATATGAAGATACTGAGAGTGCTTTGCTTCATGCTCAGTCCTCAGGCAGGCATCTGTACTTTGGCTTAGAGTTCCTGAAAGCAGCTCATTTCTGCTCTGTCAGTGAGTTCAACCTAAATCAAGTCTGTCCTCCGTCTGCGGATTTTACGATCATTTGAGTCAGTGTGTCTCTTCATCGTTCCAATCACAGCCCATGATTTGTACCTTTGGAAAGCGTCTTGATTTGTTCACAAACTCACAAATGCATTCACACACACTGTGCTCTGTGCACTGTGTTGAAAGTCTCCCACTAAGTTGTCTCTGGTCCACCTTTTCAGTTTGCTTCCAGGCAAACAGACTGTGCACAGAACCACTCGTGCTTCCGTTAAGATTTTAACACTGCTGCTTTGATTGTATTTAAGTCGGGCATTCAGCTGGTGTCAGATGTTAGAAAAAAAGTTTCAGTTTCAATATGATTGTCCACTTCTCGCTCTGACTTCTTTCATCCAGCATCCAGGAAAGTATAATTTCCTCACTCTTAAACAAATTGGTGTTTTTTTTTTTTCAGTATTCTATCAAAGTATTCTAATTTCTTCTTAATTTCTTCTTCTTCTAATTTAAACCTTTTAAGCTTTCAGGAAACCAAAGAATTCTTTGATGTATCTAAGGAACTATAAAAGTATGTGTAATCTTTTCCAGTTAAGTTTAGCAACTAGCTTTGTAATTCAGTGGACAGTCCTGCCCAATGTAGACTCACAAGGTTACCAAACTTGAAAATCCTCTTATTTACAGTGGTGATTAGATCTAATAATAAACACCAAATCCCATTGTTTTGCAGCTTACACATTCCTGTTTCATGTAACATAGTGCTATAATGTTTCTTTGTGAATTACACGTTCTAATCGAATGTGTGATGTCTCGACAGGCAAAGCTGTTTATGACACAGCAGTTTAGTTGGCAGTGCTGCTTGTACCCGTCTTTGCATTAAATTGTTCCTGACATGCATCTCCCCTTAATTGTGACACATTGTTTTGGGCTTCTTTTTAATTATCAACATACACCTTTGATTAATTACCAAAAAGTGAGCCTACGTTGGGCAGGACTGTCCACTGAATCACTGTCACATTTTGAGTTCAATCTGACATATACTGGCAGCATCTCATGCTGTATGATCTATTTCTCTGGAACAACCTAAGAAAGGTTTTACTTGCATCGTGACCCCAACTCATGAGCCATGACAAATAATGTGAGAGACACGCTAAAAGGATTTTTGGAGTTTTTCCTCATTGAAATGAAGGTGGTGCCCAAATAGACGTTTCCTGTGTAAATTTATATATTTGATATGGTTTTTAAAAATATATTTTGAAGTTTTCGTAATAACTTGTGTTATTGTTACTGTTGAGACACCTCTTGCATAAATCTTCAAAAAGAATGTGCCAGTTTATCCTGGAATAAAAAAAATATTTAGAGTTTCACCTTATTGACAAGAGGGTGGTTTCTATACTAACCCTAACCCTGAAGCAGTGTTGTTCAGAGTTCTGAAAAAAAGCTTTATGAGATGCTGTTAGGCTACAATCAGCAGTGCGTGGAGCAAGGAGGGAAACCTTTTGGTTTTTGGACTACCTTTGAAAAATACCGAGTTTGGAAATTGACTGTTGCAGTCTTGCCCTTTCAAAACAAGACAAGGAGTGGATCTGACTGAGAACCTGAGACCACTACACATGGCAATATGGTAGAAACTTGTCAGAAATAAGGTAGGATACCCTGTTTTGTCATCTGTCTTACCATAAAGTCCTGTCTACCAGCACCATTTTAGCCACGTCTGGCTAAGGAGATAACTGCACACAATTTGACATCACAGTCCAGAAGTCTCAGTTTTCCCTGTCTACATGGTAGCGCTGCAAATTGTGTCTGTCGGAGTTTTTCAAAAGGTCTATTATCAGTGAACTAAAGCCGTGTCTGCCTGTGAATGAAAGGCCAAAATGTATAGAAAAAACTTGAAAAAATACCTATGTATGTGTGGAAAAGGCCCAAAGAAAACAACAAACAATGAGAAACACACGCTGAATGAAAATATATTAATGTATAATGATATTGGGGGAACCAAGCCCTTTGTGATTCATAAATTGGAGGCAAAAGATATAGATGGTTATAAATTTGTGTATTAAATTGGCATCTCTCTGACTTTTCCAGGGACTCTACACAGCTGATCTCATACTGAGTATCTCGTTGGCTGCAGGGGGAACAGTTAGTTTACGTCCATTATTCTAGCGGCTGTATTTCTGCCTATGATGATGATATTACTGCATCATGGCCAAATACTGTAGTTTCTCACTCAAAAGACTGGATTTACACTAATCATCCTGCTGCATTATTTCACAATCACGCTTATTACATTAATGACACAGTAAACATGATTCACAAAGTTTATTTGTATCAAATTTAGCAGAATTTTCCAGGCAATCACAAATAAATTTGACCATGTTTTGCTTGAATTATGGAAATATCCTTCTATAGTTTTTCTTCCATAAATAGCATAAAGCAAAAGTTGAACCTGTGTTTTGTCTGTCCACTGCCACACCTAATAAACTCCATATTCACTTTCACATTTAGTGTGTCTGTGTGCTCATACAGTAAATGCACAAACATTCACTTTCCTTATACAGATGCTAAATTCACCTACAAACCACATTTAATACCAGGTGTAAATGGGCTCAGTGTTGTCTTTGCCCTGAAGGAAAAAAAATATCAGTTCAGTTGAAATGGGTGATTCATGTACAGCAAACCAGAAAATCTTGCACATCCAGAGTTTTCCTGGTTTATTTGTTTTTTATGAACACGGCCGTATTGAGCAGTCTTTTTTTTCTATTTCTGTCTATCCCTCATCTTTCTGCTGGAGCAATGTCACAATTTCCTCTTCAGCTACATGTTTGGTTTGGACTTTAAAGAATGAAACTCTCAAGTTTGCTCAGTCTGGTGACCTCTTCACCTCACACACCTCACATATCTTTTTGTGCACCTTACGCTCATGCACACCAAGCTGGTCAAACTCGGATAAAGAAGTGGATGCTTTGATAATCCAGCATGTTTCCTAATCTTCCTCTACTCTCTTACTTCCACCTGCTCGTGATTATTGTTAAGTTAAAAACCATCTCACTGTATCAGACACATCAGTCAGTAATGATTGGTTAGAGTAAACTCCAACCTTTCCCTTGGTGAAAAGAAGGCTGATTGAGGGAGAATTCTTGCCATTTAGTTTGAACATCAAGCTGCTGAAGTGGTGTCCAAAGTTGTGAACCAGGCAGATCACTTCCTAATTTTCGAATTCGACAGCAGAGCAGAGCCAAAAAGGAGGAAACAAGGATATTGAGAGACAACATTAACCACTTTTTTTGTGATTTGGCTCTGATTTTAACCTGGCAAAGCAGCCAGCCTTCATTTAACTAGGAAGCAAGCAATCAGCAAAAACAATCACAGTTTGAACAAGTAACTCAATATCAAAATAGGAGACGCTGAGAGAGGAGGCCCCTAATTACTCTTTATTACTGTTTGACATACAAACAGCACACTGTGGATGGTTGATGTATCTTGGCTCAGTCTTTGGATTTGTTGGCTGGCTGAGTGACTGACCGCCTGTTGGCTGCGAGAGGGTGTCGGTGTGGTTGGCTATCAAACCCGCCCTGCCTCCAGGCTGCTCCTGCAGACCTGTGCTACTCAGCTGAATGACGGATCCGGTGTGAAGGCTGAATGTCCCACCCCGAGATCACCACTAATGAAAACCAGGCACGAGGAGGCAGCTGCTCTTGCTGCCTGGATCTCTCCTTGTTGCCTCAAACTGGGAATTCATATTATGTTGTGCTGCAATCAGGGTATTTCAGGAGTTAAGCTACCAGAGCAGAGGGAGGCTGCTGCTTCTTTGACATAATGCAGGGGAATAACACTGTCTGTTTATTGAGCAATTAACTCTATACTAGTCAGATGGAAAATTACAGAAAATTATTTTAAGTGGAGGTGTTCTCACCAATAAATTCTGTCATTCAGAAAATTTCGTATTTGGCTTAGAGTGGAGAACTGCTGAGACTGCTGAGAAGAAATTGTTAACAGTGTAAGCATTTCATGTATTTATTATTTTTAATGAAGAAGTCTTATAAAAACAACCTTTAACATATAGTGTGTTGTACTAGTTCAACATTTTGGGATAGCAATATGACAAGATTGATACAGCTTTCATGTCTTGTCTATGGTGCAAGGAGTATGAAGTAGTGAATGTAACTAGAAACCCCATAAAAGCATCAATTCTAACTACTATGTTTCTGTTTGTGGATTAAACAAGAAAGATACAGTGTATTCATAATGCAGCTACAACTAATGATCATTTTCATTGTTGATTAATCAGTCAATTATTTTCTCGACTAACTTAACCGACTACTTATCTGGTCTATAAAATGCAAGAAAATTATGAAAAATGTCACTCAGTATTTGCCAAAGCCCAAGATGATGTTTTTAAAGGTCTCATTTTAGCCACAGCCCAAAGATATTAAGTTTTTATAGTTAGCGATTGATGTAGTAGTTTAAATTTCCGAACCTCAAACTCCACTGTTGGGTTTGTAAGGCATGTTATCATTTTCAACAAAATTTAAGACATTGATTATAGCCAGAAACTGTACACTAACTTAAATTATTCATGTGTGACTTAGGGTTCCGTTGGGAAAATTATATAAATCTAATCTTAAAAATCATAGTATTTTAATACTTTATTTGACATGTCTCATTTTAAAATGTGCCAAATGTACATCACATCACACGAACCAGAATCTGTAAAAAAACAAAAAAAAAAAAAACAAGAAAAAAGAAATCTGTATTTGTGAATGCAAGAAGTCATAAGTATCTTGGATCAAGTTACTTTCCAAAAATGCATAGACTGCACAGAACTGATATGGGACATGCATGGAGACAAATTAAACACATAAATAATAAAATATCTATAGCATGTAGAGTCACCCATTTTTTCATTGGTAACACCTGTGGAAAAAATGTGCATATTGAACCAAGATTTTTGAAATTTTGTAAAATGAAAAAACCAAAAATAAATACTCAAATTAAATTTTTTCCCTTTTTTCCCCTGAATTATGGCATTAAAACTTGGTTACACTGGAAAAAAGACATGGTTGTGCTGTTTCCATAGAGGTGCAGGACTTTATATTGCAGTGAAAAATGTGTCAAGAGCAGAAAATGAATGTTAATAGGTAAACTAATTGATTAATTGTTGCAGCTTTGATGAATAATACATGAGAGTTAGTGGTGTGTTTGGACAGAACCAGATCATCAGTTTCTTCCTGCTTCCAGTCTTTAACCTAAACTACACTCACCACCTCTTGGTTCCAGCTCCATTCTCATATTCGACTTTGATATCTACCTTCTTGTCCAAATTTTGGGGGAAAAAAGGAACTTACATAATTTGTGGAATGTTTGAACGGTGCACTTACATGTGTGGAAGAGGAAATATATACGTTCTCATACATAACAACTGGCTCCATAAGTTGTAAAGGGTGCATTATTTCACAGGAAAGGAATTTGGCAAGGCACGACATTTTGCTCAGCTTCAGCACATCTTTACCATGCCTGCTTCAGCTTTTACATTTCTGTAGCTCGATGGTAAATGCTCCACCTGTCCCACATAAAAGTAACAGTCTGTCTTACAGAGAGGCTGAGTGGCTGCATGATTGTTCTCAGTGCCTGAAAGGTCCCATTCAGTCAAAATCATAGCAGAGAACGCAGCAGGTAGACCTGACAGTTGCAGACTAAACAAAACTCATGATGGAGGATCTGGGCTTCTGCTTTCTTTCTTTTCTGGTGCTCTAAATCCGTCTGACACTGTTATCTGTTGCTAGACTTTTTCTGATGCAATATAATGTTAGCACTGAGAAGACTTATGTAGATATTAGTTATGCAAATGTCTCAAGGGACTAGTAGTACAAAGATCACAGTCTGGCTTGATATTGTGCACACAGGCCACATGTTCTGTAAATGTTGATAGAAATGATACACATCTTTCCTTTCTTTTGAATTCACATTTATTATCGTTCTCATGTTATCTGCAGTCATTTGTCAAATGTGTGCTGCATGTAAGCCAGCTGTAATGAACTCCTCAGAGTTCAGAGTATTCCCCTGCCCCTGAATAAACACAGACAGGAGTGAAAACTCTTTGAGTGTTTGACTCGTAGCAGGCTCCTCCTGTGTGTATTTTTATAAAACCATAAAGAACAGCATGTAGAGAAGTGCACAAGTCAGCCATTATTCCTGGGCCGCTCTCAAAACTGGCCACACTCCCAAAGAAAACTCCAGCTTTGTTCACTTCTTAACTCTCTCTCCCCTTATCCCTCTCCATCTCCTCAGTCTATCGCTCTCCTGGTATGCAGTGTCATTACTATGGTATTCTATGGTCCTTGTTACAGCCACAGCTCAACATAGGGATTTTTTTTCTCTTTGGGAAATAACACACACACACACACACACACACACACACACACACACACGGCCTGCAGCATGTTAGCACAGTTACCCCAGAAAATTAGAAAAGCCTCTCATCACCACTGTTGGCTCTTAAGGCACATCTCTTACTACATGCAGAGATTTAAAACACCTCAGTTTTTGAGGGTAATAAACCTAAAGATGTACACTGAATATGGAATTAATTAGTTCACTGTGAAATATTATTTTTAATTTGCTCCACATTGATTAGCTCCTAGTACCTTTCAAGCATTCATGTTAATGTTGAAATCGCCTGAGGTGAATTACAAATCGAAATGAGTCCGCTCTTGCTTTTCACAGTTCATTTTTTTGATGAAAGCATTAATTTTGTAGTGACCATCCTTCACGCTGTTAACAGCTGCCACAGATCGTGGAAGTGACTCAGCATCTGCAGATGAATCATTTGCAGAAGTGTTCAAGCTTGATGTGTGGATGCCTGCAGCTACTAAAATATGGTTTAGCTTTCACCTAAATAATCTTTGACCCAAGTTCATTTATTGTGTTTTCTTTTTTCATTGCCATGCAGCTGCAGTTGGAAGTGCACTGATGTATTTTTCTACTTTTATTTGTCGTATGTTGTGTGGTGTCACAGATTAGTCTAACAGTATCTGTGTGTCTCATTTGCTGCAGGTGACCTACCTTGGCAAGGTGACAATCTCTGGGACCCAGTTCTTGTCTGGCTGCACGGAGTCGGCTGTGGTCGGTCTGGTGGAGCGTCGTGCCCTGGCCCAGCAGCAGGGCACCTGCCCCGCCGGCAACTCTCTGCTGGAGATTCGGCCCTTCCAGGTGCGTCTTCACCACCTGGATGAGCGCGGCGAGGCCTCAGTAACCATGGACACCTACCAGGTGGCGCGCATCGCCTACTGCACGGCCGACCACAGCATCAGACCCAACGTGTTTGCCTGGATCTACCGGGAGATCAACGACGACCTGTCCTTCCAAATGGACTGCCATGCCGTGGAGTGCGAGAGCAAGCTAGAGGCCAAGAAGCTGGCGCACTCGATGATGGAGGCTTTCCGCAAGACTTTCCACAGCATGCGTAGCGACGGGCGCATCCACAAGAGCGGGTCAACGGACGACTTTGCTGAGGACTCGTCCACCCCTGAAGACTCGACCCCAGACGACGGTTGAACCGAAACTCGCTCAAACTCCTGATCCCCATCCTAAAAAAGTGAGGGGTGACCGGAAGGATGGACAGATGACCTGCTCTCTCTCTCTCATTCCCCCGTACTATCGCTTTCTGTTATCAATTTAGAACAAAATTTACTGACCCTGTGAACCAACTCACCCTGGATAATGAAGTAGATTTAAAATGCTGTAACGGGAAGGTAGATGAAACAGAGTTACAGCAGACCTACATTTACATGCAGGGATAGCAAAGTGCTGCCACTTTGAGTAAATGACCCTCAAAGACCCACTGGGGGCTTTCGAGCACCTCTGTAATCGCCCTCAAGAGATTCATTCAGCATTTCCATTTTCAACCACTGTCACTCCTGCACCTATCAGAGACACAGTTTGTGGTTCCTAAGCTTTTTCATCGAAACATAACAAAGTTTAGTCCCTGTTCTTTTAACCCCAGCTCATGATAACTTAGTGCTACTCTTGCCATGTAGGTACCCAGCAGATATATGCATATTTTGGGTCCCAACTCAGAGTTTATGAGACTGTTGAAGCACATAAATTCTTTAAATGTTTAGTTATGTGGCTCTCTGTTACAATGCCTTTGACTTGGTAATAATAATGAGGATGTGAACGTAAAGCTAAGCCTTTAAGCACTACTCATGTCTTCGCTATGGTACCTTAGTTCAACCCCAAAAATGATTCTCATTTGGATGATAGAGCTCCTACTCTGTCTCCTTTAAATAGGTACTTAAAGATTCAGAGTATGTGTCAGGCACCTGGGAGAATATAGGTGCTAAATAAGTTACATTTTAGAAGTTCTCACTGGGCTGAAAGCCTGGGCCTGTCTGAGTCACCTTAATCATCCGCATCAGACTTCTGTTTTGAGTATACCAAAATTCAGGCTATCTTTTGCCTGTCAGATTATGTGCCTCACTTTTCCTCTCACATTAGTTTGGTGTCTTGTCCAGGTCCCGACGTGTATGTGTGGCCATGTGTGCTTCCTGATGTTTTCTGTTTTTCTCTTTGTATAGGTGTAATTGCTTACTTCTGTACGTTGTGTATATGGATGTACACGTGAGTGCTTGCATCTCTGTGTGTGAAAGAGAAAAGGGTACGAGAGGAAGGAGATTAGGGAGGAAATTGTAGGATTAGCTGGATGCAAACACTTCGGGGAATCATCCATGATGCTGAAGGTGGTGTTTTTAAAATCAAACATGGTACTGTGACCATTTGCCATGTTTTCTTACTTTGATCTCGTACGAAATGAAAACATGAGAGTCTGAATGTGCCAGTCACCGAGGTTGTAGGACCCTAAATCACAGCCATCCAAGATTACACCTCCTGGCCTATGCTGAATGTATGATGAGTCCGATGTACTGTGAGCACCTGACAGCATCTCCAGTCACTTCAGTCTCCCATAATCTTCTCGTGCTATTACAGACAGCTTGAAGGTAGCGGCCCGGAGGCAGGGAGACAGTTTGCTCTGCTGCCCTTCACCGCTGCTCCGAGTGACTGACCCACCATTGTGGGGGGAGAAAGAAAAACTCATCAGAGCTACATACCACTTTCTTCTTTTCTAACTGGACTGTACTGAACAGACTGGATGCCATCAGTGGAAATGGTCTTCGGTCAGTGACTCAAACACAACGATCATATGGCTCTGATCAGCACTCACACACACAGATATACACACCTGCATACGACTATAAATATGTACACACACATTGTATTTGAATCTCGATCAATAAGCTTATGTAAATACAAATGTATCACTTTCCAAATATTACAGCATAAATGTTGATAGCTATTTTAAATAAAAAAAAATGTTGAGAACCATCATATGATACAGAAACAGTGTTATAAAGCCTACTGTGAATAATAAGTGGAGAGCCTGATAGCGGAGGCTGTGTGTGTGTATGTTTGTGCGTGTGTGGACCAGATTGTGGGTGTGTGTGGTGGGGAGTGGTGTGTGTGGACGGGCCAGAGAGGCGATGATGTTTGTAAAGCTGTAGATTACTGTGCCATGTCCGTCTGAAAGCTCAGACGCGCTTTAAATGTTTCAAAAAATGTTACCTTAAGTGTTTTCTATACAGTGTTTGCAAAGATCAAAAAAACAATGCATATAAAGTATTTACCAAGACAAGCGTATGATGGTGTGGTCTGTTTCCTCCTTCATGTATTTCCCCAAAGCCCCAGATCTGGACCAAAAGAAATTTTTTATTCTTTTAAACTCTGCTGGATTTTAACGTGATGTGTTCCCTGCTGCGGCTGCGTGGGGGAGGATAAATACAAGGCATGTTCAGGCCCAGAACAAACAGACTGGGTAACCAGATGATGTTCTGACAAGGTGCCAGGACAGATGTAAAGTATAACCATACTGTCGGCTCGTCCTCCGTACTGCTGCAGACTGGAATGTGATTCTTATAAAATCTGCTTTGGGGGCATCCTGTGTATGTCACCCTTCTATTGAAGCCACTCCTGCGCTGCGTGTGGCTAAAATACCTTGAAAAAACCCTCATAAACGTAGCTTTATGGTGTTTCCAAACATGTTTCAGGTTTAAGTGTGACACAGGCGCAGCTCCATCCATCCTGAGGGAGGTTTTACTCTCCCATTCCTCACATTCTTCCGACTTCCTCAGATCTTTCTTTTATTGTGCTGCTGCGCTCCTCTCGTCTGCCAGAATGTGGCAGCCTTTTCTCTTCAAAGTGCCCACATCAGTAACAAGATAACTGGTTGTTCTCTGCCTCTATGGCTGGCGATCATTTTGCAGCTTAAGAGCTGCAGAGAATTGGATGCAAAATGGATGCTGTTAATGTGTGCTGAATGTGAACACTGCCTCCCTCTGGCAAGTACAGCTACTGCTTCTGCTTTGAAGAGGCCTTTTCATGTTGCCATCAACAGTGCAGCTCCTCATAATGATCATCAGTACTTTGTATATGGCTGCAGAGAAGAGGATTGTTTTGCTGTTGCATCACTGGCTAATTTATGGTACAGGAAATGGAGCTGAAGATGTGCACTCTGAAAGGACATGAATGTGTGCTGTCTTTCTGATTTGAGTTGAGAATTTAAAATCCTGCACCGTCAGCCACAACCACAGGGTAATTTATCCACAATGGTGATCATCGTCTCCTCACTGGAAGTTTCATAACAGTGTCAACAAAGCTCTCTGCCCCCGTCTCTTCCAGCTCACTGTGCACAAGCTTCACTATTTAGATGCCTCTTTGTCTTCGATCTGCTCAGTGCAAACCTTCCGATCGCTCTCTGTTCCCCTGTGTCTGTCTGACCCACTTCCAGCAGTGCATCAGCACAGAGGGGCCCTGTGGGGCCCAGAAAGAGGCCACCCCGGCAGCTTGCGTCTCTGCTCCACTGAGGCGTCAGTCAGCTCACAATACCACTCTGTTACCGCTCCAGCTGGCTGCTCTTCCTTCTCCGAGTCCCAGAACCGCCAGTCTAACGGTCCGCCAAGGGCCCACACGCTTGAGGTCCAGCCGGGGAAGGGATCAGTGCCAACATGGCTTTTGATCAGACTCTTATTTTCTCGCTATCTCTGCTGTACTCGCTTTTTCTCTCGGCTGCTGCAGTTCAAGCCGGGGGTCTGGGCCCCTTGGAGAGAGTACTGTAAACATATGTGTGTAACATATGTGTGAAGTGGACCGGGACCTGTACACATTCTTTATGCCTCCGGCTTGACTGATAAAGCACGCTTTGCATTGCATGAGAAGCAAAGAGCTGCGTGGTTGGACATGATGAAAGTGTTTTTAACCTTTCGCACATTCAAAAACCATTTGTGGAGAGAGCAAGAAAACTTGTTCTGCAGAAGCACAGACATGAGAAGAACTGGTCCAAGATGAGACCAAACAAAGCTGCATTGAATTATTGGTTATTATTATGCTTTCAGTTTTATGCGTTCACACACACACTATGGACACATTTTTAATCTTTCCCTATATACTATAGTTTGAGTTAGTTTGTTATCCATTATGAAGTGGATTTAAAAGAACATTTTTTTGTCGCCTAAAGGTGACATAAAGGAGTAAGGTGAATACTTCGCCTTATAGATTCATAATTTCACAAAAACTTTAATGAAAGTTTCCTGAAAATGTAGTGTTGAAAAAATACAGCTCCAAATAAAATCAAGATGATATTTTCAGGTTTTTGTTTTTGTTTTTTTTTTTTTAAATCTGACACTTTATTAGTTCAATATGTTGAATTGAATGTTTGGCTGTCTCTGTTTTTCTGCAGTTCCAATAAATCACATAGTTGTTCCAGGAAACATTCATGAAAATGTACATTTGTAAAATAAAGCATTCCAATAATAGAAATAGAAAATGACTTCAAAATCGAAAGTACAGAGCAATGCATCCTGCAGACCTGAGGATGAATGATTTCTTTCAGACATACAAAGTATTTCCTCTGATCATGTCCAGACCTCCTCTCATCCCTCCTGTTGCATGAGTCCCTGAAGCCCTCGTATGATTTAAGATTCCTGTCATAATGAAATGTGGACTGGAATGAAGAGGAGGTCCTGCGCCTGCCTGTCACAACCTGAGACTTCAGACTCTCTGTTAGCTAAGCCCAGAGGATTCAGTGCACATATCTACTGTAATACAGTCAAAGTCGCATACAGATGATGCTGCGCTGAATCCCTGGGGGACAGGAAATGTCTGGACTGAGATCCAGGAGGAACAAGGGATAAGAGTCAGAGAGAACAATAAGCTGAAACAGATCCTGGAAGAATGTCGCTGGCTCTGTCTGTAAAACCTACTGTGTACTGCTTCTGTTGAATTCAAATGCTGTGTGTTAAATACCTGTTCAAAGGTAGATACAAGCACTACTTCCTCAGAAGGAACTTTCTGCAGATCATTTTCTTCTGAAAGCAAATAGCCTGTTCTATGCATATTCTACATGTCATAGTTTAACTTTTCAATTGAAACTATAACTATAAACTGTCTTCTCACTACAGAAACCAGAGTTTCTGAAATGAAACTGAATTAAGGGTAAAGTAAGGAGAACATGTAAAAGAATGTAAAAACAAACAGACAAATAAACAAGCACAAAAATGCAACATTCTGGAAACTTGGTCACAGAAAACCCTGCAAAATATGTAAAATAATTTTATATAATTTACATTCATTTTGTAACCTTAATGAAGGATATTAACATGAGTAAAAAACAATGTAGTTACCATGATTTTTGTTGTAAAAACAAACAAAAAAACAGATGAATGATATTTCTTATTTAACATACAATCTATGTAAAATTACAGATCCATACATTTTTTTTGTTAATTGTTAGCAATCAAATATTACATTTCGAAGAATAGACTGTAAAAAAAAATACAATGAATGGCTCAATCTATCAAATAAAATGAAAAATGTATGAAATTAAGATAAAGTATTTTTATGTCAAAGCATTTTAATTGTCTTCAAAAAGTTGAAATGTTATCATTTTTTTAAAAGTAAGTTTTTGTTTAATTATTTTACATTAGACACATAGATTGGCAGTCAGTTTTTTTGTAATTTTATTAATGTTTTCATGTATTTCAAAACAGCCTGAAAACATCCAAAATTAGATTTTTAAAATTTTTTCTAACGCTTTCCTAATGTAATGAGTTTTAACAGCCAACACAAGTTAGAAAATGCATGTCCCTTGACAGCTGGTGTTATTTTTTTTCACATAATAGAAATAAATCTTATGTAAAACGTGCTTTCTTGCAGGAGTTAGATGAGAAAATTGACATAACTCACATGTCTTCACACTAACAGTTAACAGATACAAAACCCAAAGTGTATAAAGTGATGCATCATAAAGAAGTAAATGTATGTCCTCATGTAATTTATTATTTGTTTGTTGAGCTGCAAGATCTGTTTATAGAAAGAAACAGATTTGAAGAGCTCAGTGCCAAAGGAAGGAGTTGGAAAAAGGCAGCGAGGAGACAAAGAGGACAGCAGAGAAAAATGGAAAAGAATGCACGAGGAGAGAGAAGAGGGGAAAAAAGGATGAATAGGTGACAGAAGAGAAGACATGGCTCATCTGGTCGGGCATGTTGCATCCAGATGTTGAGGGAAGAGTTGGGTAATCCTGCTGTCTGATGGCAGCCAAACAACTCAGAAAATAAACTACGAACCACACTGCCCTCTGAGTGAGGTCATAGACACAAATAGACAGACGCCTGAAAAGAAAAAGAAAGAGTTTTTTTTCCTTTTCAACTATGTGATTCGAGTCTAAACAAAGTTAGAACACTAATCATATCCAGCTGCTGTTACCGACTCTGTCCACTTGGTGTCATCACAGCTCAGCATTTAAAAGCAGACTCACAGTTTTCACTCAGTGAATCAGGGATTGAAGGAATCAGATCTCAGTAATAAAGTGCTTAATATTAAACTAATTCAAAAGTTTTTTTATAGATTGTTATTGTGCATTTTCTCCATTTTTCCTTTGGCTGTATTACAACATGTGTTCCTTTAGATTCATACTGGTGATTTTTACAATGACACAAGTGAGATGAGTGCATATGAGACGACAGAAGTGAGTCTGTTTCAGAAGCATCCCACTGGAATTCATCTAAATGTTGGAGGTGCCAAGAGGACACGTGAGATGTTCCTGTCTCACCTTCCTCTTCTTTGAAAATGTCATGGTTTCTTCTGGATGGATAAACCTTCACTCTCCACATGACAGAGCCTTTGAGAAAAGATTAGATCACTGAGCATTGAATGTATATCATGGATCCGGGTCACGTTACCTCGGATATTTTTAATGCAGAATTCAGGAGACAGACAGTTCTCAACAGTAACACCTGGCATTTGCATCCATTGTTCTAGGTAAACTTCTGTTTAGTGGACATACTGGATTTGGATTCACTATTAAGCATTAACATTATTTATCTGTCTATATTTTGTATCCAGCTCATTGGCCATCACTTTATGATCTGGTTTCTTGGGGTTCATTAAGTTTAAGGAGCGGCAGTGGTTTTATTTATGTACAAAGCAACACAGTGGGTTCCACATAGCAAAGAGAGGCTCTAACTGCTGATACATGTGAGGGGTTGTGGGTAAAAAGACACACTGCAGGGAAAAGTGACTGAACTAAGAAGTGTGGAGCCAATTCAAAACCACGAGTTAAGCAAGCTGAATCCATTTTGATTCTCATTTTTATAAAGTAAGTATATTAAGCAAGCTTTTAGTGGAATGAGCTGCAGTGGACTCTTGCTACTGGACTATCACTGGCAAATGCAAAGAGCAGGTTTGATTGTACTGTTTCTTTTTTTTTTTTTTAAAGCTGCTGAGTTGTTGCTTACTACCATCTATTTGCGATACCTGCTTTAACCTGTGGAGGACGGTGTATTCCAGCAGGTGAAGCACCAACAAATACCATAAAGTAATGGAAAACAACTGAAACATTGCTAACGGTTCAACATCTCAACGTTCATTCAACATTTTTGTTATGGAAATTTCAGTCATTTTGAGAGATATCTCTCATTTAACAAACAAATCTACATAAAAACTATATATCCCAGATGACATACAACAAAATACAGCCTGGACAGGTCACCAGTTCATCACAGGGAGACCTACGGCCAACTGAGAATCACTCACCTACAACACGTCTTTTGATTAGAGAGAACCACATAGGACCTTCTATCTGTGAGGTGACAGTGTTAACCACCGTACCACCCCAAAGAATCAATTAAATTTTATTTATATCGTGCAAATTACAATTCACATTGTCTTAAGATGCTTTACAGAACCCATATGCCTGAACCTCAAGAGCAAGCCCACATGCACAGGGGGAACATGCAAACTCCATGTATAAAGATCCTGGGAAGGCCGGGAGGAGAACCAGGGATCTTCTAGCTGCAAGATCACAGTGCTACCCACCAGGACACTGTGTAGTCCATGCTGGAGATGGACCTCTTAAAAACCTCTCAAATGCCATCCAAGAAATAACCTTCTTCCTCTACCTTATTACACCTCTACTGAGGACAATGAACCCCTTTCTCATCCCATCAAGAACACTGAACTGACTCCTATTTGCCCCTCTGCTGGACATCCCAACATGTCAAAAGTGGTAAAGACATGTTTACAGTTAAAGTTTTACCCTGGTCTCCCCAAAGTCCTGACTGAAACCCTATTGAGAATTTGTGGACTGTGCTAAAGAAACAACTCTGTCTCAGAAAGCCTACACATTTAGTTGAACTGTACTAATTCATCAAGGGGGTGGTCAAAGATACAACCAGAAGCTTGTGGATGGTTGCCAAAAGCGCCTTGAGGTGAAAATGGCAAAAAGACTAAATATGAGCATTGCCGTATCTATATTTTTGGTCCAGCAAATTTTGTCATTTTTCCAGAAGACCTCCAAAAAATCAATGAAAGAATCAAAATGCAAGATTGTTTTTTTGTTTATGTGTTTCATTTGTGACAAGGACATCACAGACAATGCAGACCTTTAGGAGTCATTGGAAAGTCAAGACTGCCGTGATGTACATGGTTTTTACATGGGTATATATACACTTATGTTCATAACTGTATCTGTTAAATTTGACTAATTTGTTATTTTTGAAGAGAACTGAATTATATCTGCTCAGAATGACAGTCAACTTGGTTGTCACATCATGAGGTTATCCCTTGGAATTATATTTACATTTATAAGTCATTTGTCCTGAACTGTACTAATGAGTGATCAATGACAGAACTATTCGCCGGTGTTGATATCTAAAGTGCCGCCAGACGCTAAATTATGCTGCAAAATTATCACTCGCCAACAGCTGTTTGTTTCTCGGCCATCTAAAAGGCTTCAAATACAGGGTTCCAAGGATTTGCTCCGACCCTGGTAGATCAACCGCCTCCTGCTCTGCACCCTGGTCCTGGAATAACCTTCAGAACACGCTCCAGCTTAGCGATCTGTTCCCCAGGAGAGTTTAAAGCTCTGATTTTGTTTTGCGTGTTTGGTCTAAGGTATAATTGTTGTGCCTTATTCCAAACATTGTCATACTGGATTTTATACTCTTTTTTTTTTTTAGCTTTATAAGTGTGTCATCTTGGCTGGTTCTCCCTCAAGAAATAGATTTTAATCTCAAAGGAGTTATTTTAAAATAAAGGTTAAACAGACAACATTGTGCCTCAGCAGTGATTTCTGTCTCTGTGGCTCTCTAAACTGAAGAAAGAGTGTTTCAGCCGTGACATTTGGCTCTTCCCTCTGAAGTAGCAGGTTACCTGTGTGGCTCAGCTGGTCTGATCGTGAAACCCAGAAGCTCTGCAGGCTACTGGGAAGGAGAACTGATCTCACAGCACTGTCTTATCATTTCATCTTATGCTGTGTGTGTGTGTGTGTGTGTCTGTCTGTGTGTGTGCATGATATTTTTATTTTTTTGTGGGAAAAGGATTCGAAACCTTAATCTGAGATGGGAAATGGTTTTCATGTTTGTCGTCAGTGATACGATCGACATATATAATGCATACAGCAGCTACCAAGCACTGTGTGACGCTCCTATTTCAAAGACAGGGAGGCTTAGAGCAGAGCTGCTGTACTGGCAATAGGATAATGGTGTGGGTTTATGTTTTCTATATAGTAAATGGCAATTTCAAATCACTTGCATTTTTATTTGTGGAACAAATAAACATGATTTTATTTGCTGACATTCAGTCAAACTAAAGCAAAAGCAAAGAATCTTTTGGAATATCTTAATAATATTGGTTTTGACTTGATCCAACTGCAAAATCAAACAAAGAACTTAAGTCACAGCAAGAAATTGGTAGAAAAATCTACTGTGAATCATTCTGAGTGTTGGATTATCACAGAAGAGATTATCTAAGTATTCCGTCCTATTTGTTCTGCTGAGACAATGACTGATCTCGAATAAGAAATACAGATGTTCTGAAGCCCTCTACAGATGTATGACAGAAATCCTCATAGTCATAATCTGATAGAAGCAAACAAAATTCTCTTTGAAGAGTTTTGGGCTAAAACTGGTCAACTGTGGGATTTTCATAATCAGACCAGAAGATTTTCTAAATTACTGGCAGTCTGGTGCTGTATCAGCTGCCAACTATTCGGGATGGCTGTGAATACCGGATTTTGCATTTTTGCAAAACTGTCATGATTGGGACAGAATGTTTGAGTTTATTTTTGTCGTTGGATGCAAACAAATTCTTTTATCTGTTTTAAACCGACAAGATGCTCAAACAGTGCTGCCCGGCTCAGTAGGAGACACCAGTTTGTCTCAGAATGTGATAAATGTGATTTTTGCATTGGAGAGAAAACCAGTGAAAATAAACTTTATGTGGGAAAATACGATCAAGACCGTCAGCTGCTATAGTGGAACAGACGCTGAGCTGGAAGTAAAGATGTTGGGATATAACCATGATATTTTAAAGATTAAGTATGGATATTATAATAAATATTCCATCACCAGTAACTATCTGGTTGACATGTAGACACCTTGTGGTTGCAGACTCTTTTAATTCATTTGACAAAAAAGTTAGTGTTAAGAGAATATTGAAGACAAATTTGACTTTTAGCAATCTTGTTTTCAATGTCAAATTTTCTATAGATATTGCAATAGTATTGTTGTGGTGAATTCTTCTGGTCGCGACAATCGCATAGTGAAAATCTGACAGTGTGACAGCCCTGCATGAAAATAAGGATGTCTATTAGCCAGTTAAACTGTAATGTACAAAAACACAGGCAGGCATTTTTCAGCAAATTTTCTTCCCATACATAAGGCAGCAGCTTAGTTAAAAAAAATGCATCCCTGCATGTTTCTGTTGTATTATCTATTCTGTTTAATTGCAATAACTTATAATAATAATAATGCTGTGCCTATGCCAACTCTCAGCTCTCTGTTAGGATCTCATCATCAGCTCTATTGTTTGATCATTTTATCTAAACTCAGGAGAATGTTTTACTGCATAGGGATGTTACAGCTCTGGACCATTGGACTCCTCTTCCTTTCTGCTGTGATTAAACTTGTCCTGGTTCCAGATGCAAATTATTCTGTGTAAACCCCTGATCTGGACTGGAGCCTGCATTGGTCCATGTGACTCCTCCGGCATGACTGATCAAACCGATATCTCCGTCCTGCTGCTCCTGTAATCACTATGCCACCTAAAAACTCACACTGTCTCTCAGCGATTTAGACTGAGCAGCTTTCTTCTGCGTCTCTTGTGTTTTCTGGTACCTGCAAATTGTTTTGTTACATGTGTGAGACTCTTGTTTATCACTGGAGGATGTCGGGTTTTGGTACAGACACATTTTTATTAAACTGCAGCTCAAGTGTGCTGTCGTTCCTGACAGGAATATTTATTCTGGTTATTATGTGCAGATAATACAGCAGAGGATTAAATTTAAAGTTCTTTTGTTCTAAGTACAAAGCAGATAAGTGAATTTAATACTTTAAAATGTAGACTTTTACTGGAGCAACATCCACCACAAATGCTTACTTCTTTTGCAGTGGCTGTGATCTGTATGTCATTTAATTTATAGTTTATAAAGTTATAAATATTTTAGAGCTTTTCCTACTGTGATACATCTAAAATACACTGAAAAACATCAGTGGTGTGATTTTTAGATATTTTTTCTGAAATATTACTCACAGACACCTTCAATTAACTGCTAGACCTAAAAATTCTACAATGAAACAATTTTATTTGACAGATTTGGCCTTAATGATTACAATCAAACTCCTTCAATAAAGTGCTAACACATGCTGATTGTTCAATAAGACAAATGAAGTAAACACCACAAACCTGAAAGATTTAACATCAGGAGCAGTGCATCTTTTTACAAAAACAGTCTCTGCATTATGTTTGATGTAATCATGATGGCATAGTCTCCTAGTTTGTGCTAGTTTTCATTATATATATATATATATATATATATATATATATATATATATATATATATATATATATATATATATATATATGTATATATGTGTGTGTATATATATATAAAACCAATAATTTTGGAAAAGGAAAATATTAGAGCTGCATATGTATTTATTGTCATTTTACCTAAATTTGTATGGAAATTAGAAAAGCAAAAAGAAAATCTAAATCTAATCTAAATAATTTAGTAAATTTTCTGTTAAAAATAACATTCTGCATTATTGGAATATTATTTAAGATAACAGCAGAGTTTTTAAATTTACAGATAACGTCTGCAATTTTGTAGACTTTTGTATACAGTCTGAAAAATTCTCTAAAACCTTTATTGTCTTGTAAAATTTCAATTTTTTTTACAGTGTGGGATTACAAAGTCCTATCAGCCGTGTCTACAGAGCACTTATTGATCCTATTAGTTAAAGTTACATCTCAATAACTGGGCACTTGAGAAGATAACTGATTACCAATATTTCTGATTACATCGACAGAACTGGTTTCTTCTTGTCAGTGCTGCCACTGAATTCTAATTATCTGGGTGACACAATCTGTCTCGTCATTTTTAATTAGGATCACGACTCAGACATCTCAGGAACAGCAAGGTAGCAAGGTGCTGTTAGATTCACAGCTGACGGTAACAACACTCCGATGTGAGTTCTGTGTGAATCAGCAGAACATCCTAACTCTTCATTTTTTGCTGTTCATTCTCACTGTGACTGATGATTGTTTATCTTCACAGTGGTCCACTGACATCACAGAGATTTCAGGAGATTGGCCGCTTCATCTCCAAAATCTACACTAAAGACGACCCTGAATGCAGTGGACATACTTTTCTGGGCGTCAAAGGTAGAACGTCATCTGGTCAGCGTGAGTCCTGAATGAACTCCAGTACATCAGATTAACTAATGTGCAGCCAGCGCAGGATGTCTGCTGTCAGAACATACGGCTGAGAACCGGAGCGCTGCCACATGTAATAAGGTTGCTCATCATCTGTCTGCACACTTTATTGAGAATAATCACCTCACATCCTGTCTTCACTGTGTGGGGACTGGAAAGGTCACAGGTCACCATCTGTAGATGATGGGGAACGACTCAGACTCTGTGCTTCTGAAATAAGAAGCAGGACGACCCTCAGCCGTCACTCAGTCTGATCTCTGGTCTTTTCTGCAGTTCCCGGCCAAATTATGTTTTATATTCTTCCACAATAAAGATGATATACAACATGTGATTGATGTGCATTTGAAACTTATGCTATACTCAGTTTTTTGGTTTAATTTGCTTTAAAACTAGTTGAAAGATGTACTGAGAGGTTTTATTTGAAGTGAATAAATGGAAGCTACGTGTTAAAATACTGATACTGCTTGCTTAAATCTGATAAGTTTTGTAAAATGTCTGTGCATGTGTGTGTGTGTCAAATAATTCTGCAGTTCTTCCATACTGGTGTGTGTGGCCACTTGTTCTCTGTTAAACCCTGTCAAGTGATAACTGGAGTTTCAGAGTGGTCTGTTGTTAGTGCATGATTTCACACCTATCTGTGCTGCCAAGTTCATGTATCAGTAAGTGTTTTTATCAACCTGGTTTTATTCATTATAGTCAGTTAATGCCATACTTCTGAATATCAAGAAATTAAAGTGCCCTGTGTCAAAGATCAGAAATATGTTTTTATCCAGACCCTGCAGTCTTCTGCTCTATCCTTAGGTGGTTGGAGTGTTTCGCAGGTGTTCTTTTTAAAGCACATTGAACATTCACTTTATAAGTGGCACAAAGCACAGCATCGCCTCATAGAGAGATGCTGTTTGAAAGCTGAAAAGCCTCAGAAAACACTGGGAGGTGAATTGAAACTCATAATACTGCAATCCATCTCTCTCAGAAGGATGCAGCTCTCAGTATCAGACGTAGTCAGACACGTCCAGGGATTTCTCTGTCAAAGACACGATAGATGTTCACTATCAGTAAATAAAACACCCAGCCCTGTGTGTTGAAAGCTTTAAAATGGGTTTAGTTTGAGTCACGGTTTGAAGCAGTGAAACAGGATCAAGAGGTTTGCGCTCAGAGTTACAGGAGGGTCACTGGAAGGTTACAGACTTGTGGACTTCAATCATGATTGTGATGTCAGTCACATGTTGGCCTGTGCTGTTTAGTCAGTAGAAACACTCCTCTTCAGCAGATACTTTTATTGTAACACACAAAAATATCCTGTTTGGAAGGATTATTTGTGTCTGATATGTTTTCCCTCACAAAACAGCTCACTAACAAATATAAAATCTATGAATACACAAAATTGTATATTTCATATATTTTCTAACTTTCCTTCAAGTCACATCGAGCTTGTTGCATATTTGACTGTTACTGACTTCCTTACAAGTGGCGATTTTGAAAAATCACATATTAAAATTCTTCACTTTCTTATGTGAAGCTATTCCACATGTCTGTGCTGTTCCTGTTTCATCTGTCTCATCAGCACGACAGCTTATTCCAGTGAGTGCTTTTATGAACCAATTTTTCTTTATTATAGCCACTTGATGCAGTAACTTCTGAAATTAAAGGTCCCATATGGTAAAAATCTATTTTATTGTGTTTTACGGTTGTAGTATACTTGGCAGTGTAGGTCAAGGAAAAACTGTTAATATATGAAGACATTTGCTTCTGCCTTTTGTCATGTCCTCCTACGACTAGTTTGCCTCCCATTATTGGCTTTCTTGCTAGTTGTGTCGGACAAAAAAAATCCACCTCGTACACACACATCTTCAAATGTTATTTAAGATCCAAATGGAATTCCAACTAACAGAACACATTTTGACATTATGACTCTTACAGCTTCAACGTGAAACTCTCTGTTGCCGTGACGTTGTCTGTGTGCTGAAGTCACTGCGCTCAGTATTCAGGAACAGAATCTGTGACAGAGAGACACTTAACCAGCTCAGACAAGCCTCTTAGCTACAGGGAAGTCCATCAGCAGGGACACCACTTTGGTTTAAGACATCTGAGACAACTAATCAAAGTGTTGTGTGCCTCTTCTTTCTGTGCTGCTCATCAAGGTTACTCGCATGTATGGTCCATTGAATTCAAATGTCTTGAAGGGAAACAAAGAAATGTTTAAAATGATAATTATTTATACAGATTGTATATGTTACCATGGTAATATCTGCATTAAACAAAACTGTGTCCACTTGTAAAGCACTCTCTGACTCAAAGCAATCCCTGTTCTCACTTCTAAAAAGCATCACACACATGATGCTTTACACCCTGATGGATACTGTATCCGCCCAGTACTTTGAATCATTTAAAGTGAGTTTAATGATAGGATTTTCTACTATTTTACACATGTAATTTTTCTTAACGAAAGCAAACAGAAAAAAGTGAAACTGATTAATTTCATCCATTTGCTTCTGGTCAGTGTATTGATTGAGTTTCTTCATTAGTTCACTCTGTATCTTCCCTGGAGGAACCTTAAAATAATATGGGGTGGGGGGGTTCAGAAATTTAGCCACTCATTAATCAGATTCTGTCAATGTGACATTTTGTCCCTTTTCCCTTTACATAATTGTTCACACTGGCCTTGTGTCTTTCTGGGTATTTGCTCACTTTAGCCTGACCTTCTGTTTATGAGTCTCACCATGTGGCCACTTATTCTCTGCATATTTGGAGAAATCCCACCCCCCAAAATTTCTCTGGCCAGACTTTTCATACTCGGGGATCTATCAGCCTGCGGCCAAACAGCCCCACATCACCATCAGTGGTCCTCACAAGGCTACAACTCGATATTCGCTCTGACCTTAAGACCTGCAACATGCTCAGCTAACAATGTTTGCGTAGGAGGATTTTTCCCAATCCAGGGAGCTGCAGTTGAAATACTGCATTACAGATAAAACTACTGTAGTATGTAACTATTGTGAATTTTAACCTCCAGAGACTTTTTTTTTAACGTACATGTCTCAAAGGATTTACAGTGTTTTTTTAGTGCAAGTCACTGGGGAGGTCAGGAGAGCTTGTAACACTTTTTCCATTCACTGTCACCAGAATGGACACTGTGTTGGTCTGTAACTGGACGCCTTGCCAGATATCTGTCCTTTATTCAAGGACATCTGTGTGTGTGTGTGTGTGTGTGTGTGTGTGTGTGTGTGTGTGTGTGTGTGTGTGTGTCTGTGCGTGTGTGTGAATTGCATGTGTCTAAGTACTTCCTGGACAGATCCCCCTCTGGGTTATCTAGACTTGCCTGTCAATGTGTCACACTTCACCACAGAGCTGCTCTTGGAGAGACGAGGATGCAGAGACAAGCATGTGTGATACTGGAATCTCCAAGCAGCATTTGAATGATATAAATTTGCCAGAGATACTTTTATTTCCAGGCTCTAATTTATTCAGCGTGATCAGAGACATGCATCTGTCCATCAGCATTAAATCTCCGGTGCCTTTTCCTGCGACAACACGCTAAAAATGTTGTGCATCTTGGAACGCACCATTTCACGCATCGTTCTCCTCCGTCACAGATCAACAGATATGTATGTATCGATGCATCAGACTCTTGTCTTCAAACTGCATGTGTCCTTGAGGAGTTGCTGCTGCTCTTCTTGAGGTTACATATGACTATTTAATGAGACATTGTCCTTGGACTTGTCTCCAGGTGTCACAGCTTGCTCAACACATGAATAAATAAGACACAGAAGCTGCTTTAGAGGAGCAGACAATAACAGGAAAATATAGAGGTAGCACTTGATCCAAATGGACTTTTCTCATGAATAATAATATGTCTTTGTGAATAATTTAGGGTATACAGGCAAAGACAAATTTCCCATCAAGCAGGGAAGCCTTCTTCACCTCTGAGGGTAATGAGAGGCTTCAGCAGTTTCGAGGGAAGCTAATCCAGGGCTCGAGATCAAAAACACTTTTGCAACAGTCTTATTAGCGCCACAACACTGAATTAGGCCAAATGAGTCTATTATAGAGTCTATCAGTCTTCATGTGGCAGAAAGCAAATACGGAGATTCTTCCAAATCATGTAATTAGTCCTCTATGCTGAAAAACAGGTCACAAAATGTCATAAATTCTGAATAATCGAAATGTCACAATAAAAAAGCAATACATTTACATTAGTCTCTGTTTCAAGAGCAGCACATGTTTTATTTCAAGCTGAGGTGAATATCAGTCCAAATGAGCATCTGTCTAAGCAAAACAAGGAAGTGTTGTGTGTAGACGTCTGGTTTCACAGGCTGAAATGCGGACAGGCTGTAAATGTAGTAAATGTAGTAGATGTTCACTTGGAACATCTGTGTGATTCCCTCCTTCATTTTACCTTGCTTGACAGCCAGTCTCCACCCCTCAGTCTCACTATACTTATTTAATAATATTGGTTGCCTTCCTTCCCTCCCTCCTGACCTTTCTCAGTGATTACATCACAATTCCCCATCAGCGCTCTGACATTTCCTTGCCGACCTTCCGTGTTTCATTACAGGACTTGTGGGAGCAAACAGCAAGGCCTGGGAGTTCAGAGGTCAAAGAAGGTGGTTGGCCTGTGTGTGAATGGTAGAGAGGGAAGGAGGTGTATCTGTTTGACTGTTAGGGGCCTGAGAAACTCTGATGTTCATGTCCTCAGTGAACACAAGATGACAGCAAAATAGCACGTTGAAAAACAGGCTGATGTGAACTTTAACTGCCACAACATAGTCTGGTCTGTTTCCACAGTGAAGAGGTTACTCCTAATGAGCTATACATTACTTAAATGACTAAAATTGCAGATATTAACTTTAAATATAACCAGAAAAACACCCTAGCAGCTTCAGTATAAAGCAACTGGACCTTTTTTAAGGATCACTTCGGATCTGACGTGGAGATAGAACTGAAAAGGCCTCTTGGAGTAGAGCTAAAACATCTTCAAAAACCTGAAAGCGAAATCCACTTGCTTTTTACTGATGCTCTTAGAATTACGTTCACCTGGATTACTGAGAATCTGCACAGACAAACCAGAAAAACAGTTTTACAGGTTGAAAATCGGATGTTTAAATGCATAATTCTGGTGCACTCAGAACCTCACAAGGTCTACAGTAGCCACAGCCTCTACTGAACTCTTGGTTTATTCTGAGGCTGAGACATGAATACAAACATGGTGTGAAATAACTTCCTTCCAGTCCGCAGCGTCTGTTGTGAGCCGACTGTATCAGCATCTTCAAACAGGACAGTGTCGACCTAACAAGCCATGACAAACCGATCCTTCTCATTAGCAGAGCTCAATGTTATGCAACCAAATACTGCACCATGCGAAAGTAAATTCAGCTGTAAGCTCATATGATATCACTTATTTATATGGTAATCATCTATTCACAAGTAATTGCTTGTCTGTTTACCCTTTTTCAGAGGAACAAAATGCTTTTGTCTTTTCAGGTGCTGCTTGCTGCTCAGCACGTGTCTGTTTTAGGATAAAAAATAGAGACTTCAGGCCCTTATGAGGACCTGAGTTTCAGGCTGAGGAGACTGTTTTGTCAACATATGGATTGTAGAATTATAGCTTTTCTTAGACTTTACAGCTGCTGAACTATTTGAAACGAGCCAATGGAGCAGAGTTTAGTGTTCAGTCATATTATACATAAGCTGTCACTCTTGTATTTCTCTTTAGGAGGGAAAAATATTGGACAAATTCTGCCTTTCTCCTTATTGCAACAGTTTGCAAAATGTTTCTTGTGTTTTTGGGAGTCATAAGAGTCATAGCTGCATACATTTTTTTAAAAATTTCCCTTTTTAACATAAAATTAAAAGTGTTACAACAGCGCTGATCTTAACTAGATGGACTTCATTATCTATCATTAAACTATGTGCACCTAAAATGATGCAGGGAGAGTCTGATCACTGAAAGTAAGTCTTTCTAAGTCCTCATGTTGACCTTTGTGTCAATATAACAGTCATGTGGCATTAAATCTGTCTTCTTCCATATAGGCTGTACTATAACTCTCTTGATGTGCCATGATGTTTAGCCATTACTCTGTATACCACAAAACATGAAAGATGGCACCATTCAACTTTACTGCATATACTATCATGAAATCACATGAAGATGCTAACCATTCTGGAGGCTGCGATGGTGAAGAAGTGATGATATAAAACCCAGTTAATGAGTATTTTGATGCAAGAGGGGCAGCTTCCCAGCTCAAATGCAAATGTATTTTTGATGACGATTTTGTCTCATGCAATCAGGATTTCTATTCTATTTTTAAAGCCATAGGGTTTTTATTCACATCTCATCTTTCCATTCATTACTCTTGTACTCAAAGTTATATGTCAAAAAGTAAACTATAAAACTCAAAGTTCACACACAGTTATAAAGAACACAATTAATAATGTGCTTTATGCATCACCCAGACACACATCGTCATAAGTAGTCCTGAAAAATGTCAGTTCTACCACATTTATCACTTATATTATAACAATAATAATAATAATATACAGTATTTGTTATCTAAAAACCAGGACAACATATGACCATGTGACGTTACTGCTGATCTTCCCTGAATAATTATTTTTTCAGTGAATTATCCTACTGTCAGGGAGTTACCTGGGAGATCTGTGAATAATACTTGCAGCCATAAAGCAGCTGCTGAATCAAAGATAAAAGGTGAAGCTGGCAGTAAAATACCAACACAGTATATACATTACAACCTCGAAATGTCAATAGTGCACTGACTTAAATGTGCAGCAGAAAATGTAAATGAGCAGGTAAGTGTTTCATTAGCCATACATACAGGCTGCCACTGCCCTCACACATATTTTGAATCAGTGAAGAAGAAACACCCCCCTGTTTGTTTCTAATGCTGAGCAGTTTCTGCGTTCTGACTTGTTACCAAAGCTCCTGCACCAGAAGCCAGGCTTATATTTTGTGCTCTATTCCGTCCTGATAAGAGAAAGAAATGGAGGAGCCGATGGGATGTGAGGCATGTTTGGAGAGGAAAAAGCAGGAGCTCCAAAAATCATTCACCTTCTCTCTTCCTGTTTATTCTGATCCTTCTCTCACACTAGCCTAAATGCATGCTTGAGCTCAGACTGACTATCTGAAGAAAGTCAGACTCTTTAGTGCCTCCAGTCTTCAGTGTGTCGGTGTCAAAGGTCACTCACTCATCCTCTGTGATAGACCGGAGAGAAATCATAGAGACCCGCTAGCTTATGATGAAAAGACTGTTGGGCTTATGGTGATAAGGAGGAGATATAGTGAAAGATCAAAGAGCATAAAGCTGCTTTAGGTAAGAGCATAATGCATAAAACTTAATAAATGGAGGGATGTTCCTGTGATGAGACCAGTCAAACTTTACTTTGATGGACAGCGTCTTTTTAAAATCCTTTTCTTCTCATAAAGCTAGACTATAATATGTGTAAGCAATATAGACACGAATGCAATCTTTGCACTGTGAGTGGGATTCTGCTTGTTGACGGATGCTGACCAGAGACATGAAAAGCCATTCATTTTCCAGCTGAGTGGTGCAGTTAGCCTTCTGACAACAGGCCAGTCATCCACAGAGAGAAGATGAGAGCTGGAGAGGCACAGGGAGGTGGAGAAAACCACCAAAAAACTGAGCGGAAGCACGAAAAAGCGAGACCTCGGCTGAAGGGTTAATGAAGTCCAGCCATTCTCCAGGGCAGATTACTCATCTCCTAACGAGCTGGCTCCGTCACCCTCTCCACTCCTCCATCACCACCGTCCCCCCACCTCTTCTCCTGTTGTCTCTCGCTGCCACCAATCACAACTGATTACCGTTGGTGAGTTCACAGCCCCAGGTACCCAGTCCTTCTGCATTTTGTCAAACTCCGCATGCACAGTCACGCTGCTGAGGATTCAGAGGGGGGAAAAAAGCCCTGAACTACGAATGCGTGCAGTAAAGCTTGATTTGAGGAAGTTATTCAAGGCTACACTTTCTTTAGGTGTAGCAGAGATTTAGCTCAACTTCTTCAGAAGGTGAAGTTTTTACCCATTACTGTGATGCCCAAAGCCCTGAATCTGTACCTTCAACAGTCAAAGCAGTCCCTATCTGTAGAGTTAATTATGTCTAAGTGTATGATAATGTTCTGTTTTTATCTCCTAAGCACCAAAACTGTTTAATTGTTATTATGATGGATGATGGTGAGGTTAAATGTTAATGAACAAGAAAAAGAAAAATTAAGTCATTGATTAAAGCCCTAAAAAATAACCTCTATGTATCAAAGTTAATTTTTAAAATTTTTTTTCTCTGAAAAATAATCCCTTTCTGCCTTAAAATGGCCTAAATGTAACTACACAGCTGTATCCATCCACTACTCCATCGCTTGTTGAAGCTTGAGCACACCAGCTCACTTACCACTTTGCTCAAACACAGTAAAACTACTCTATGTTAGACAAGGACTAGTTGTATGTTGGAGTAATTCTGTCATGCATGTTTAAACCGGAAACTGTTTCTAAGAAGCCCCATCTTCTGGTTCTTAGATTTGTTATGTATGAAACTCCAGATGTCTGAATCTGTGTTTTTGGCCAAGTCCAAATATCCATACTTTGAAGGATTTACAGTTGGTCATGGCCTTCCTGAATTTTAGAAATTTGTTAAAATGTCTAAACACTATCATATCACACACATTCATTGATAAACTAAGCAGCTAATCAAAATACAGGTGAAACATGAGTCCAAATTCAGTCCAAATGCTCAGTTCTGGCCGTGACTGCTCATTTTATTCATTATATGTCTTCCAGCATATATACACCTATCAGACACAACTTTCTGACCACCGTCAGATGAAGTGAATAACACTGATTATCTCTCCATCATGGCACCTGTTAGTGGGTTGGATATATTAGGCAGCAAGCAAACATTTTGTTCTCAAAGTTGATGTGTCAGAAGCAGGAAAAATGGGCAGGTGTAAAGATTTGAGCCTGTCTGACAAGGGCCAAATTGTGATGACTAGATAAGTGGGTCAGAGCATCTCCACAACTGCAGCTCTTGTGTGGTGTTCCTGGTCTGCAGTGGTCAGTATCTATCAAAACAAGGTCCAAGGAAGGAACAGTGGTGAACTGGCGACAGGGTCATGATGATGCTGCTTGTAATGATTCACTGTCATTACAAGAGGTCAGTTAAAACGCTAAACTGACATCAAACCAACACACCCTTTAATTTCTAAAAACATATATTGAGTTATGTGTTGTGATGTGTTTGTTTCTTTGTTTGTTGGAGCACATGGTTTGCAGCTGTGATGCCAGGCAGTTCCATCTCAGTCTTCACCTGTGGACATAAGTAGTAGGTGATTCATGGCAGTAGATGGTGTTGTGAAAAGAATCTGAGTGGACTAGTGTCAGCAAACTGTGGACATTTATAAGTTTCTTGGTGTACTGATAATAGTGATGTTATAATATGTGCCGAGGCTTTGAATCCTGTGTCTAGTAGTGGAGGGGGTGTTTCCACGAAGCGCGTATCGAGCCTTACTTCATTTAGGGGAAGAGCCAAAAATGGTGACGTCCGAAGCCTCGTTGTCCAGCTGTACCACGAGATTGCAATTTTGCCGTGAGGTTTGACAGCAATAGAAACCCCTCAGGCTGCATTCAAAATGTGGGTTGCTGATGGAGAGTTGTGGTCAGTTGAGAATATGAATAGCATTTATATAGTTTTGAGGTAGTTTGGAGAGTTTAGAGAGAGATAGTTTGGAGATTTAGGAGAGTGAGGAGAGAAGGAAAGGTGACAGGATGGAACTAGCTAGGAAGAGGATGATTTCCCCTGTGTGGGAACATTTCGATTTGATAACCCCTGCTAAGGTAAAGCAAGGACGTTGTTTGGCTACTTTAGAAGCAGCACCACTGCTATGGTATGCTCTTTCCCTTTTATTCCAGTCTCTTATAAATCTAATAATTTGTCTGTGTTCCTACTGCAGTGATTTAATGGCCTACTTATCTGTATCTTTAAAGGAGAAGCTTAAACAAGTGCAGCTTCATCTGGGAATGGCCAAAATTAAGCTAATGCAAGAAGTGGAGACCAGATGGAACAGCACATATTTGATGCTACAATGTTTGGTGGAGCTAAGGGAGCCACTAGGAGCAGCGTTAGCTGGGCTACAGCATGACATCCCCTTCTTGACGTCAGATGAGTTCAATATAGTTGGAGGGTGCCTTTCTTTGCTGTCTCCCTTCTACACTGCCACTGTAGAGCTGTCAGCAGTGGAAAATGTGTCTGCCTCCAAATTAGTCCCCCTCTTGAAAATGCTGGGGGAAACCCTTCAGGAGGAAATAACATTGCATTGCAAATGGGAGACCAGCTCATCAGGCAACTCTGGGAGAAGCTGTACATCGCAGTCGATGAGCATCATGTCCCTTGCTACACTCCTGGACACCAGATTTAAAACAACAGGATTTTTCAGTCAGACGAAAGCCACTGAAGCTATAAAGCGACTGAACTCTGAGTGTGCCACCATTATAATCAGAACAAAGCAGAGAGGAAAACCCCCAGGCTTCCACCTCTCATGATGTCACTGGAGGTAATCTATTATTTCACATTTTGAGATCAGTTATTCCTATGAGAACACTTACTTACATAATCTGTGGTTTCCTCTTAGGTGGCAAACTGTGGCATCGTTTAAACACCAGCGTCATGGAGGCACGAAAGACTCAAAATATAACAGCAGATGCCACTGTGAAGGTCCAGCGCTACCTTTCAGAGCCAAACATAAGCAGGCTGGAAAACCCTCGGGAATACTGGGAGAGACAAAAATTACTGTACCCAAATTTATGTAGACTTGCTGTTGCGTTTTTGTACATGTCAGCATCTTCAGTACCATGTGAAAGGGTGTTCTCAAAGGCCGGAGAGGTTGAGTCAAAAAAAAAGGAATTGTTTAAAACCTAAAACTGTTGAGAAACTGTTATTTCGGAATAAAAAATTAATAAAATCTCCCCTGTCTTGTACATTATTGTCCAAGATACACAAGCATATTCAGTGCCCTCTTCCTAGTTCCATAGGCACTCACTGTCCTCTGCCTGCTTAAGCCCATGCCATTTTCCTAAAGTGACAGAAAACATTATTCCACAACCTGCCACATCATATGATGCTACCATTTTGGGAAAATTTCCACACACAGAATACATTCAAAAAATATTTTATTAAACACATATGTGATAATTTATGTACAGAAATTATTTGATCATACATCTTTTTTGTAAATCGTAGTCATTACCAACAGCAAAAAGAGACACAAAAATTCAATGCATCACATTATGTGGTTTAGATACAGCTGCCTGTGATTATACACCTGGCCAGTAGGTGGTTTCGTGTGCACATGAAGCTCCAAGAAATGAACCCTTTCTCGAACCAATAGGCTCAAGTGGTTCAGTGGCTTCATCTCACCATCACTAACTGGTAGCATAAACTTACCTCTGCCCGTCCTCTTCCTCCCAGGGTGTGAGGTTAAAGCATTGCCTGGGTTTGGATGATTTTATTAGTTCCAGGAAGAAGGTGTCACATGGGAAGTAGGTAGAGGAAGTTTTGGTTTCCAGTTATGTAAATAATTATTTAAAGTATTTACAGACAGTATTTATTAAACAGGGTTTAGGTTGGTTATGCTTATTTAGTGTATATTTCCTGTCAGTAATGGGTTTTATGAAAATATTTATTATCTATTTATGTGAGTGTGTTTGGGGTTTACCTCTCATGTGGTACATGCCTGATAGGCACAGGGTATTTAAGACAGTAAGTGCCCAGATTTTCTTTTTTTAATTGCTTGGAGGACTATGCTGGTGTATTGTCTGGCATTATAGTGCACAATCAACAATGAAAGGAAAATATGGATTTGAATCTTCTCTGATTCCCCGGTTTTCTTCACTGGTCGCCTCCGCTGCTTTGGCTAGCTACACTCCAACACAGTGAGTATCTGCTGCTGGTGCTAACATGCATGTTTGGGGGTGAATGTTTTAGCTCTGTTCAGCCGTGTTTGTGTTTTTATAATGTTTTGATGATGTTGATGTATTTTATTTTGAAATATGACTCCTCTTGTTTGAGTAGGTTGACTACCAATAGAATAATCATTTTTCTAATTTCTGTTATTTGAGCTGAAACACCAGCCGTGTAAACAGACTTGGCAGCAAATCCAGACCAAGCATAAAAACATTTTTGATGAGTTTTATGCATCATCAGATGACAATATGCAGGTTCAAATGACCATGCAACGCATACAGTGTGCAATACTGTTAATGCTTCATTCAGTGGCTTTAGTAACTTACAATTGAACAGGTTTGCAGATGTAAAATATTCCTCAGTAGAATAATCTATACTGTTCACAGAGATTCATCAGGAAACGATTTGGTTAAAGGAAGATGCGTCTTACATCTTGGGATTTTAATCCCAAACTCTGAATAGAACCTCTTCCAAACAGGTCAGCTCTGCAGCATCAGTTACCATGGAGATCTAGCAGGTTAACAGAGAACCAGCTTCATAACACAGAAAACTCTGATTTTAAGATTAACAAACCTGCAGGTGTGGTTAACAGCATCAGCAGGTTCAGGTGTAACTGTGAACCAGGATGAATAGTAC